>NC_071258.1:23626202-23696202 GCF_023375685.1 Ictalurus furcatus
TTGTCTCAGGGAGAGCAGCACAACCAGATATCAGAGACAAAACAAAGACGATGATGAGAGGACAAGTACACAATGACAGCTGCCAAAATATTGAATTAAACTGCAATGGAATACTGACTAGTGGAATAATGCACTTTTTAGCCTTAGGGTCTCATATATTCAGATTTAGATGCTTAAATAATGTACAGATTACAGCACTATACTTCACATAAGGCTTCCCTTGTTTTGGGCCATATTTTATCCTATATTAAATACTTCTTTTTCTGATTTGGCATTTCAGCAATGAATTGTCCTTTGAGGCATTGAGGAAAAAGTCACATACATTCTTAACCCTCGTCAAGAATGCCTAATCTTTAAATATGCAAATTGCACAAGCTTTCCAGCCAAAGGTTACTTTAAGTATCATTTACAGAATTAGTTAACAATAACAAACCTTATGTTGATGATATAAACTAAGAAAAGCTAATAACAACAAACATTATTATAACAATATAAACGTCAATCTATTATTATGTATTGCATTAAGTATTTAGAATATAATTAATATTTTCCTCGTGAGTAATTGGATGTAGATTTAATCTATGACGTGATGCATGAAATGAGTTAGTGCAGGTGGATGTTATTTAGTTTAAACATTTAAACAACATGAAATAGCTGTTAATGTGACATAATGCAGTAAATATTGTAATGTAGAAAACCTTAATGTATAGTGTTAGTATAATAATAATAATAATAATAATAATAATAATAATAATAATAATAATAAAATTGTATTTATAAATAATACAATAAATACTATTTAGTACTTTTCAGTTATGAATAGATTTTTACACAGAAAAACAACAGCTGACAGTAAAATTTCATATCAAAAATGTATTATTAAAACATGTAGCTAACTCAAACATTCTTTAAAAAAATATTATATATAAAATATTTTATGTTTAATGATTTACTATCGGATTTTACACCCTAAAACAACTCGTATATTTTTTTATTTAGCTTGTATTGTTAAGTTTTATTGCTGATGATTATGCAACTGCACAGATTAGATATTAGCATGCTTCATCTGGCTCATCACTCTCTGCCAAAGTGTCACCTCAGCAAATCTGCTACATCACAGATAATCACCAGAATGAACATACTGACACACTAACACACACACACACACACACACACACACACACCTCCCTGCTCACTCTTTTCACACTTAGGGACCCTCTTTAACTGTATATAACTGTAAATAAATTCCGCTGACCCACTCAGTACAGATTTATTTTATGAACATTATTTACATTATGTAAAAAGTTATGGTAATATTTTGTCCTTTTTTTTTGAGCCATAGCACTTTTTATTCCTGAAATTTTATTCCTTAACTGAAACATTACCGTAAGGCTGAATTATTGATAGGCCTACTTGTTTTTGCACTACTGAGTCATTTCCACTACTTCCCCCTGGGGATCGACAGAGCCCAAATTAAAATTCTTTACATTTCTGTTCAGTTCAGAGTGTTTTATTTATTATTTAGTTTGTTATTACATATAATAATATATCTAATATACTACTACTACTACTACTAATAATAATAATAATAATAATTATTCATTATTATTATTATTATTATTATTATTATTATCGTTATTGTTATTAATCATGAGCTCATCTGTGATGGTAGCTGACTACATGTATCCAAGTACATTTATACATTTATACAGACACACACACACACACACATGCACACACACGCACACACGCACACACACACACGCACACACACCCGCACTCACACACCCATACAGCTGAGTAACACTGACCCCATTTTGGAGTGTTACAAAACAGATTCAGTTCTGACCCACTGAAGGCCCAATCTCTCTCTCTCTCTCTCTGTCTCTCTCTCTCTCTCTCTCTCAGGTGAGAGGATTATGTAGGCCACTGGAACACACCTGTCTTGCTCGTCTCAGGATTTAATCTGTGAGAAAACACTTTCTCAGCAACAGACTGAACCAATTTACTTTCATACACATACAGATGATAGACTCACAGTGTATTTATAACAGTGCGAATTGATTATGTGCTTACATAAGGAATGAATGAATAAATAAACTAATTAATAAATTCTCATGTTAAATTTGGGACAGTGGTGACACTGGGTGCACTGAATGTAGCTGCTGTGCCAAATATTAAAGTGCTCCTATTATGGGTTTTCAAATATTACCTTTCATGTAGTGTGTTATAGAGCTGTTTGTGAATGTACAGTGCATCCGGAAAGTATTCACAGCGCTTCACTTTTTCCATATTTTGTTATGTTACAGCCTTATTCCAAAATGGATAAAAATAATTATTTTCCTCAAAATTCTACAAACAATACCCCATAATGACAACGTGAAAGAAGTTTATTTGAAATCTTTGCAAATTTATTAAAAATAAAAAACAAAAAAAGCACATGTACATAAGTATTCACAGCCTTTGCCATGACAATCAAAATTGAGCTCAGGTGCATCCTGTTTCCACTGATCATCCTTGAGATATTTCTACAACTTGATTGGAGTCCACCTGTGGTAAATTCAGTTGACTGGACATGATTTCGAAAGGCACACACTTGTCTATATAAGGTCCCACAGTTAACAATGCATGTCAGAGCACAAACCAAGCCATGAAGTCCAAGGAACTGTCTGTAGACCTCTGAGACAGGATTGTATCGAGGCACATATCTGGGGAAGGGTACAGAAACTTTTCTGCAGCCTCCATCATCCATAAATGGAAGAAGTTTGGAACCACCAGGACTCTTCCAAGAGCTGGCCGCCCGGCCAAACTGAGCGATTGGGGGAGAAGGGCCTTAGTCAGGGAGGTGACCAAAAACCCTATGGTCACTCTGACAGAGCTCCAGCGTGTCTCTGTGGAGAGAGGAGAACCTTCCAGAAAAACAACCATCTCTGCAGCACTCCATCAATCAGGCCTGTATGGTAGACTGGCCAGACGGAAGCCACAGCCTGTTGGAGTTTGCCAAAAGGCACCTGAAGGACTCTCAGACCATGGGAAACAAAATTCTCTGGTCTGATGAAACAAAGGTTGAACTCTTTGGCCTGAATGGCAAGCGTCATGTCTGGAGGAAACCAGGTACCAGTCATCACCTGGCCAATACCATCCCTACAGTGAAGCATGGTGGTGGCAGCATCATGCTGTGGGGATTTTTTTCAGCGGCAGGAACTGGGAGACTAGTCAGGATCGAGGGAAAGATGAATGCAGCAATGTACAGAGACATCCTTGATGAAAACCTGCTAAAGAGTGCTCTTGACCTCAGACTGGGGTAAAGGTTCATCTTCCAACAGGACAACAGCCCTAAGCACACAGCCAAAATAACAAAGGAGTGGCTACAAGACAAATCTGTGAATGTCCTTGAGTGGCCCAGCCAGAGCCCAGACTTGAACCCGAGGTCCTGCAAAGAAGAATGGGAGAAACTGCCCAAAAATAGGTGTGCCAAGCTTGTAGAATCATTCGCAAGACTTGAGGCTGTAATTGGTGCCAAAGGTGCTTCAACAAAGTATTGAGCAAAGGCTGTGAATACTTATGTACATGTGCTTTTTTTGTTTTTTATTTTTAATAAATTTGCAAAGATTTTAAACAAACTTCTTTCACACTGTCATTATGGGGTATTGTTTGTAGAATTTTGAGGAAAATAATTAACTTAATCCATTTTGGAATAAGGCTGTAACATAACAAAATGTGGAAAAAGTGAAGCACTGTGAATACTTTCTGGATGCACTGTAAAAACGTCTGCAAAGTTTCAGAAATCAAAGTGCACGACAAACAGAGTTATTGACTCCCAAAAGAAGGAACCGATTCTGAACAGCTGAAACCAGTCGTTAGTAATTCCAGACTTACTTTCTGTACAAACCTATGTAGGTTTGTAACAAAAAGCCCTGCCTCTGGTCTTGATTGGCTGCTCACTGACCAATCGCAACAGACTGGGACATCTGACCAATCAGAGCAGAGTATGCTCCCTGAAAGGAGGAGTTTAAAATCGTTTAACAAGTCATTTTTGACACTGGGAGGAAAAATGGTAATGCTGCAGTTTAAATTATGACCACATGAATTTTTTTTTTTTTTTTTTTTTTTTTTTATACCTTGGATGCATGTTGTATGAGACCTTTAAAACAAAATTAGGCACGTTTCAAAAATAGGTGCGCTTTAACACAAGAGCTGTTTTTGTGATTACAGAGCATATAAAATAATAGTGTTGTACAACCTAGGGTCCTTCATGCACAGTATAAAATGGCATTTGAGCTTCAGTAAAAGAAAATGTGCACCTCCCTATATTTTGTATTTTAATGGCACTCAGATTTCTCTAAAGATTAAAGTATTGAATCATATGTACATATTCTTTCATTTTGGGCCACACAGTAGGATGGCACATTGGGTATTGTTGCCACCTCACACCTCCAGGGTTCCTAGTTATATCCTGAGCTTGGATTACTTTCACATAGTCTCTCTGTGTCTGCATGAGTTTGTCTGGTTTTCTCCCACTGACTGAATGCTTACATTTAGGGAGATTGGCTATGCTAAATTCCCTTTAGGTGTGAATAAGCGTGTATGCGTGGTGCCTAAATAAATTTAACCTGACTTGTTTGGTGTCATAGTGCTTGATTCATTACTTAGTATCTTGCTAGTGGTAAATGTTGTAAGATAGACTACCTAATAGCTTCACTATCAACGTTACTGCACTCACAGCAGTCGAACACTGAGACACACTCAACACAGTGTGAACTTTTAATAGTTTTACATGTGGAGTGTTTTAGCTAAATGTAAATCCCAATGTAATTAGAAGTATAGTCTATGACTTCAGAGAAATACAGCCCCTCGCTTCAGTCTTCAAGCCATGACCCCAAAACCCACTCATCTCAAGCCCCCCCCCGACACTACAATGCCCGAATGTCTTCCTGTATAGATTGGTTGGATGTTGGTGGTCTACATCATTTGTCTTCCCTCCTAATCATTTATTCTGACCAAAGCCTGGGGCAGCACAGACACTGGAGTTTTATATCTGAGCAGATTTTTCAGCTGCTGGAATGTGAAGTATCAGATTCCCAGAATAAAGTCTTTATTGGGCTAGATAATTAGCCAATAGTGAATACAAAAAAACTGAATATAGATAGTTACATTTTAAATGCTTTTTAAAAAATAACTTTATAATACTCCTTAATTTATCATTTACTGTCCCTTATATACTGTTTAGCTTTTCTCTTTTCTTCCAATTTGATCAATTCCCACACTTGTTCATTTTATCTATTTCAATTTTACACATTTCCTAATCTCGTCACCAGTTTTTAGTCCAAAACCAATTGTTAACTAGAGTAATCTAAAGTAAGATATTGAGTACATTGTCTTTGTGAAGTGAACTTTTGCTTATTAGGATGGACTTTGACAGCTTCAGGATCACACCATGTTCTGATCAATGTCAACATAATTTAAAGATGACGCCTAAATATTGTCAGAAATACTTTCAAAACAAATTCAGAAGATCACAATATGGTAAAGCTTGCATTTCTATTTTGACACTAAAGTGGACAGGCTGGAACATTTATTTTCCTTAAGTCCTTTTGAATCTGATACTGAAATTGTTCCCTTGCAATAATTCTGCATTTCTTCATGGCTTGCAGAATTTCACATTTCATTCAAAGTATATAGTCTTTAAGTTCTGTATCTATTCTACAGGGTTTTTTTTTTTTATTAGATAAGATCATATAAAGCGAGAACTTATATAACTACAGACATACTAGCTTTATGTTAGCATGGCATTTCAAGGTGCATGCACTTTAATGCATTGCTTTATTAACACTGTGGGAAAAGCACTCATATGGAAACAGTGATTAATAATGTACTGAAATACTGCACAGACCTATTCTGGCTTTGGTTCAGGTGGTAGAGCGGGTTGTCCACTAATCGTAGGGTAGGTGCTTTGATTCCCGGCCCATATGACTCCACATGCCGAAGTGTCCTTGGGCAAGACACTGAACCAAGTTCGTGCCTTGCATGGCAGCTCTGCTACAGACATTGGTGTATGCTACCATTGGTGTGTGAGTGTGTGTGTGAATGGGTGAATGAGACACAGTGTAAAGCGCTTTGGATAAAAGCACTATATAAGTGCAGACCATTTACCATTTACCATTCTGTCTGGGCCACAAGCCAAGTTTGCACAATTGACTATCAAAGTAGAGCCTCTTGCTGTAAACCTATGGCAATACATTTCTACACTTCACATAAATATAAAACTCCCACTGTGTTTTTGTTTTTCTAACCATTCTGTGTAAACTCTAGAGACTACTGTGTGTCAAAATCGCAGGAGATCAGCAGTTTCTAAAATACTCAAACCAGCCTGTCTGGTACCAACAGTCTTGCTGCAATTAAAATCACTCAAAACACATTATTCCCCCATTCTGGTGTTTGATGTGAATATTACCTGAAGCTCTTGACCTGTATTTTATTATTGGGCTGCTGCCACATTAAAGTCACCAATGAGTGTATATAAATAGTTAATGTTCACATATTAATTTATTGACAAATAAATTACAAATTGTTTGAAATAAATGTACTCATTGAAATTTTTTTTTTAGAATACAGTAAAAATTAACAAAATATTTTCCACATTCCATACTCCACATTAATCCTGGTATACATAACCAGATGTTTTATGTTGCTAGTATATAATTTTCCACATTAACAAAGCCAGAAATGTGGGCATGACAAATTCAGCATTTAAATGAATTGGCTACATTCTGGCACTTCAGGTTTAGTGTTTCTGTTTGACACATTTGGCCTCCTGTTCTCTATTTGACGGTGTCAGTTATGATGATCAAAGGAACCACAAACACAAACACCAGGGTCGCATTCAAACTGCAAACACAAGACTGTTGTGTTAAATAGTACTTGTTTGGAAACTCTTGAGAAAAAAACATATTAATGGCCACATGGCCAATACAATAATAATCCATATGAGCAACATTTAATGCTTCATTAATGTTTTATGCAATATAAACCTATCAGTCAAAAACAGATATAAACAGAAAGAGCAAAATGTTAAAATTATAAATTGTGGTAGGCTTTTTGTAACCAACCATTTTTAGTTTATTTATTTAATTTTTTTAAAGGCACATTTTAACCTTTGCCCTCCCAGTTTGGTAGCTATCAACTAGCAGGTGGGAAGTGGATTGAATAATTAGTGAAAATAAATAAAATAATAATAGTCATGTAAAATTCAGCCTGTTCATGATGAAAAAAAGGAAAGATTTTAGCAAGTAAGAAAAATCTTGAATATTGGCAAATTATTAATGATTATTAATAATTTGAAATAAACTATTTCTCTTTAATAGATTGTTTTAAATAAATATTAAATTATTAAACATGTTCCTAGATTTTTTTTGTATTCATTTCAAGCTAGAAGAGGCCAAATTGAATGCCAACAGAATAAGACGAATTTCAGCATGTAATTACTAAGTATGTCTAGAAATAGAATTAATTGTCCTATTTTTTGTTTTATTATAATCTCATAATGAGAAATATTAGATAAATGTACCTTTATTCAAGACACAGTATCTTCACTTGCTTAGGTATAATTTTTTGCAGTGTTGTGTTTAAACAACTCACCCTGCCTTTAGCGCTTCAGCTCCTGTTTACCATTACAAACAACTTGTAACAAATTAACGGATTACTATTTCTAATGTTGGATTCTGACTGTGAGAATTTTTATGAGAGCTGCAAATCTAATGTAACCAAGAATTTCACACTAGCAAGTAACAAGTCACTTGTGTCACTTTGGCTTCAGCTTGTAGTTTGGGCATGCAATGTCCAGCATGTTTTTTTGTTTTTTTTGGTGCTGCTGTTGTTTTTTTTTTGTTTTTTTTTTAGCTCTTATGGTAGTAGTCACAATGTAAATGCTTCTAAGGTTAACTGGACAAAACATGAATCAAATAATATGCTAATCAGTGTGAAAATTGGCTGGCTGATTTACATGCTTAGCGCATGTTATTTGCTAGGCTTCATATTAGCTTTATTAAACCAAGCAAACTAACTGTGCTAGCTATGTACACTCACCAGAAGCAGCAATGATCTGCTACTTTTTTTTCCAAACTTTATTTTTCTTCTACATGTCTCTATACCCATTTAATGAGAGTCCACAGGTGACAGGATAAGATAAAACTACAGTTATAAGCACACCTTTCTATAGGGCTTTTTACACAGAGTTTAACCCCGGGTTATTGTTGTTCTAAATGCCCCTTTTAATCCCGGGTAGATGTACGTATCACACTTGTAATTTAGAAGCAGGGTTAGCACCACTTTTAACTAGGGTTGCACCAAAGTGAAAATTCTTGGCCGAAGCCGAATATAATGAAAAACTTGGACGAAAGCCGAAGGCTGAATACCGAACACGTTTTTTTTTGTGTTTTTTCCATTTATTTTACCATTTTTTTCACCATTGCATAAATTAAATAGTCAAAATGTGCTTTTCACTATTTTGTCTTGCTTTTCAAAGAAAAAAATAAATTACAAAAACTACAATTTCAAAATATTTATTTAACACTGAACATTTTTTTTTTCATTCCAGCAGGCATAGGCTACCAACAAGGCACAATATAACTTTAAATAAATAAATGAGTAAAATAAAAATATTTATATGTGGTCATCTTTGAGCCCCCCTTGAATAGCCTATGTTAGGCCTATAACTGACTGCTGAAAGAATGGAACACTCTGAAGCCTACAACTAAAAAGTGCATTAAAAGGTGTATTGACAAGAGTGCAAAAAATGGTTCTATTCGTTTATATACGGTTGATTATGTTGGGGATATATACCGCTCGCGTCCCTGTACACCTCGCGGAGTATTATAGTAGATATAGTATAGTTAGATACGTTGTTAATGTTATGGTCCTTGATAGATTTAGTTAGTTTAAACTATAGATCAGTTCATTTAGTCCCCGCTGGTTTCTCCGCTCCCAGTCCATAGTACTAGTTCATGTTTCTTGTTTTGCGTTTTGACCCTGTTTTCTGTGACCGCGACTTTGATTCCTGGTTTTCCTCCGTTTATGCCTGTTTGCCGATCGCCCGACCCTTTGCCTGTCTTGACTACGCTTTTTGGATTACGATTTGGATTTGTCTGCCTGCCCTTAAATAAATACGTCTTTACCTGCTTCCGTACTCTTCTCCCTTATGTCTCGCGACGTGATAGAATACTCCGGAACAGAAACCAAACAAACGCACGTCCACGCACGTTTACTGTCCACAGTAAACATCCGAAGAGCACGTAGCTCGTGCACGTAGCTTGTGCATGCGCGCACCCCCTCATCGAGGTCGTGACATTTGCGCGTCTCACTCTGGTTGCTAGGCTATTTTGACACGTCATCAAACATGTCATTGTTCAGTCAAATTTATTCGGCTTTTTCACTTATTCGGCCAAACACCGAAAATGCTTTTTTTCGCTATTTTTGGCCGAATAATTTCGGTTGCCGAACATTCGGTGCATCCCTACTTTTAAACCCTGCTTTGAAGCAGGGTTAGCATTGCTTTTGAGGCTTTTGCCTCATATCACATGCTTTGTACTGTACATTCACAGAAACCCTGCATGTTGTGTAAACAGTAGTTGCTGCGTTTGAGGGGGAAAAATAAAAAAAATAATGAGAAATGGTGACAGAAAAAATGTCAATTGGAGATAATTTGATCTGTGTTTTCTTTAGGTTGTCTTTTTGTCTCTGTTTTCTTGCCTTTGTGCATCTCAGAGGCTTAAACCCGCCAAGGAGGATTTACGTGTCAAAATTTTTTCTCACTAATGTGAAAGCATGAGACAAGCTGTTATTTAAACCCATCAGCACTCTATTTATCCAATCATGGTTGTTGACACCGCAAATATGCAAATAAGAACGTTGACCAAGGGTTAAGGAATGTACAGTGTGAAACGTCAGATTATGAATACTCAAGATTAATTGTTAACCTTGGGTAAAGTATGAGCATTGTTGAATATGAAAGAAGATAACTCAGGATTCCGTTTATCCGGGGTTTAGAGTGACCCAGGGGGAACTATTTAAAGTGTGAAAAGCCCTTGTGTGGATCCGCCGGTCTGCAGCTGGATGTTTAAAGTCTCATGCAGCAACATTCAAAAGAAATCAACAGAAATAGTTTTAGTTTTTAATTCACAAAATGTTTAAAAAATAGAACAACAAAAAACTGCTATAAAAATGCTAATCGTATATAACTGGTGCTCAAATATTGCTAAAAGCCAGTCGATAGCCTCTTTCGCATAACATATTAATTTCATAGTTCATATGAATTCATTGTCATGAAGCAACGCCTACAGTCACATAGCATGTGTTGATGCATCATGGCAAAAACAAAGATGTTATCATTAACAGAGTTTTTTTTTTTAAGAACACAAACAACGATAATGAGAAAACTAACAATGAAAACGACAATGAAAAAGGCAAGTGTCCAAGAGAGTGAGCGGCAGCAGTTTGGTTGACCATTCCCACAACTGGAAGTGATAATGCTACCCTGATTGTGGAAGGAGATGCTAGTGGAGTAGAGCATGGCAAGTTCCAGAAGGACTGAACCAGTAGTTGGCTACTTTGAATATCATACCAATAATAATAATAATAATAAAATAATAATAAACAACTTTATTTTATATAGTGCCTTTAAAAAGGCCTCTCAAGGTGATTTACATAGGAAAAGAAAATAGAAACAGGAGTACATAGCATAAAACAAAGTATTTAAGCATGCTTCAAGAACAGTTAATCCCGAGTGGAGTGCGAGCGGGGTTTCTAAAAAATGAATCTCAATTGTAGCTCACTGCGTTATAACAGTATAAGTAATGCTATTTTTTTTTTACATCTAGATCACTTCTAATGTTTAAGGTTTTGTGTTCATAAGGTAGAAAGAAAAATGTATTTTTAAAATGTATTTTTAACACTTTTTTTTCTTACGTGTTTGGTGGTGGTGGCGGAAAGGCTGATTTTCCGCTGCACCCTGGGATTTTGCAGGATAAACTCTGAGCAATTTAATGAGCTTGTGTGTGGGTGAGTTATGTAGGTGGATTGGCCTATAAAAGGCTTAAGGGCTGTATTCACATAAACACACAGAGTATTAGGGTTAGGGAGCCTGATAAGCAGGTTAGAGTTTACTTACACAATGTCTGTGAGAATGAAATGAGTTGTTGGTGTTCATATGTTTTATTGTCTATTATATGCCAACTTGGTGTTTCTTCTAATAAAATCTTTAGAATTTGGTTACACTACTTTATAAATGATATAGTATAGCTCCAGTGGTGTCCATTACTGCTTCTCTGATTACAACCCTGCTCATGTGTATGGACAGTGATTTCATTTCAGTGTGACATAACTACAACACACTGATGAAAGTAAAATTCAGTGAGGAATTACATTCATTTCTGATCGTCTGTATTTCTTTCTTTAAAAATCCCCTGCTCTTCCCCTGCTGAAGAGACAATTCAATATAAGAGTAATCCAGTGAAGGTTTTGCTTTTCAGTGTGGCACATTTTCCACATGTCACAAATAAAAGTACTTTTCTATAGTTCACGAGATCTTCAGAATGGTAAAATAATAATAATAAAAAAACTTGGGTGCCGTCTGCTACAACCTATTACAGACAATTTTGTAATTATGTCAGGAGAATCGCTGTATATTTCTTCTGAAAACTATCCTCTTCTGAAAACGGGTCCTCCAAAAAAAAAAATAGAGGAAATGTTTTACAGGCTACAATGCATAATTTATGTTTTAGTAGAATAATAGTCAATATACTACATCTCTGTCCCAAACCATACTTCCATACCAAATAGTATGTTATAGACAGTAGGCCTGCATCACTTCTTCTTGTAAATAACATATTTGGTCTTGCCATACTGTATAGTATGACACTATGACACACTATACAAACTAAAGGGTGTATTTTATGGCTGGCCTCAGACAACAGTCAGGTAAATTGCATTTTTTAATGGAATTTTACAAGAAACATGAAAACTGTACTATTGAAAGAAACTGATCTGTTATATTTGCTAATTTATTTTTGACACCTCAGAATTTTAGCTGCATCAAAAATATAAGGCAATACAATGAACAAATCACCGTGAAATTCAAAAGGTCACAAATACAGTGCATTGTGTTACACACGGATGATACACAACCATACAATCACAAACAAACATAAAGACACTTTAGATCTCTATGACGCTCAAGTTCATTCATCAAAGATATCACCTAATAACATTCAAATAAATGTGCTTTCATAACCGGTTTCAAATAAACTCTACTTGAAACTCTTGTGTTTACTGAATCAGTGTCCGTATCTCAGATAGCAAATCTTTTACAGAGTCAAAATATTGTGCCTAAATGGTTTGTATATTGCATTTGTGTAACGGCTAGAAAATTAGATATAAAAATATATATAAAAAAACAAAACAATTTACAGCCATAACAGATAAAAACTATAGTGTCTATAAAATAATCCAACAAAATAGGATATAGTTAATAGCTAATTGAGTCAGGATTTTTGCTAGTGTATGTGTATGTGTGTGTGTGTGTGGTTAAGCAGGTATGCAGTAGTTCGGTCTGCGTGACGTGATGAATCCCCTCAGACACACACATCTATACGAACCTTCTGTGTTTACACACCGTGCATTTATACACTCTGGAAAGGTTGGGTCCTCACACTCATCCACATCTGCAGGGGAGGGGAGTGACACATAAAACACACACACACACACACAATTTAACAATTTAAATTTTTTTTTTTGTTGTTAATATTTTTGGTACTTTTGTGTTTTGGTCATTTTGTTTATTTTACTTATGGTTGATTCTTTCCTATTCTTACTTTTGTTATTTCACATTTTACTTAATAAAGGGCCAAAATTTTTATTAAGGGCAGTTTCCAGTTTATACAACAAACTCAGTGTATATAAAATGTATTATTCATAATAATAATAATAATAATAATAATAATAATAATAATAAAATAAATAAACAGAATCAGAATTTACAATCATAGCAGGATATTGTCACACATCCCACAGGTCTGTTATAAATAAGGACAGTGTTACCTAGACAGGTCATAGAGGCGATATCGAGCTGATATCCATCATAACAGTCACAGGTGTATCCTTCACCTACACGAACACAGCGGCCATTTTCACAGCCCTGCAGTATACCACACTCATCCTCTGGCAGACCAGCGAATGACTCGTACCGCCCTGAAAAAAACACACACACACACACACACACACACACACACACGCACACCAGAACACCCATCAAGACATTGCTTATTATGTGCATGTAGAGCTTGGAACCCTATTATTTTTGTTAGGATTTTTCTTTTTATTATTATTTTTCTCCACTAAAACTGATCATGCAGATTAAATCATAGGAGGTGCACACATGAAACATGGTCTCTCCCGCTAATCAGGCAAGACAGATGGGCCCGAGTGGTGTAATGATGGTGCTATCGCAAAGTGATTTACGATTTGGCCCATATCTCATGAACCATAAGTCCTATATTGAAATTTCTTCATTCCACTTATTCACTGGATTCTCCCAACAACAAAGCCTCAAGAACCATTTATCTCTGCCCACTTCGATTTTTAGCTCATTTGCATAATATCCAAAACCTATTTTTGCAAATTAGTCCTAGGATTTTACAAATACTAATCAGGAGAGTGTGTCCCCCAATAACAATCAAAAACATACTGTTGAGATAAACAGTATGGCTGCTGCATGCTAATAAACGCTAGCAATGAAAGGGTGTAACTCATGTATGGTTGCACGTATTTGCATGAAAATTGAAGGACAGGATTCTGAGGATGACTGTGAAACGGGGTGTGCTCATACACAGGGGAAGGAGCTAACTTCAGATAAGTGGTTAACTGATGATGAACTGTTCATAACTAAATAAATAAAAATGTGGCCAGTCAGTGTTCAGCAGGCATTTGACAGGGTTATCACTGACCTATCGCCACAAAACCTGAATGGTGGGTTCCTCTAGGGACCCATTCGTAACTGCTACAATCTCACTCAAATTGGCCACTGAGGGGCAATATTCATCCTTTTGCACATGAAAACAAGCATATCTCTTGTGAAACAAGGTGTACTGATTTGATTCCTCACAACATAAAAATCTGCCTTTGTGACCATTTGGGAGAAACAATTAATACAAGAATAACTGAAAAAAGTAAATAAAGAATCATGAATAACAATATCTTATAGCACTTCTTGCAGCACCTAATAAATGTGTAGCAATTTGGGAAAAACTTGTCTGTTGTTGCTGTGGCTGAATTTAGGAAAACAGCCAAAAATTTATTTCTCTGCCAATAATATACTTTGACATCATATTAAGACAACATATATATATTTTACAAAAACAATGTGGGATTTTTTATTTAGGCTATTTTCTAATGCTGCCTTGGCACCTGCTTACAACCTAGTGTGATTTTCTCATGAAAAGAATGTCATGATTTTAACAAGCTGTTGGATAGCTAGATCACTGACATTATTTATGAGTGCTCTCTTGCAAGGTGCGCTATCAGTTTGTGTTACAACCCTTGTGAAAACCGACAGCCTGCTCTAATTCCTAGAAGTCTGCGATAAAAGCAAGTCAAATATAATATAATATAATATAATATAATATAATATATGATATAAAATATAATAAAATATGACTATAGCATATAGAGTTATTAGTATTTTTAAAAATATTAAAATAGGTCAGTGAGGTAACATGGAAATAGAAGTATCAAACCATAATAATTAAAAAAGTTGTAGTGTTTGCATATATTCTTATTGCTAATAAAATTATTTAAAATGTGTTTTTATTGTGCTTTTTTTATTATGAAATGTCTTCTTAAATGTTAATATTAAGTAAATTGACTATTATTTAAAACAAATAAAACATAAATAAAAATAATTTTAGTACATTTAATTTTAAACTAATACATTAAATAAGATTAAAAAAAAACTTATATAAATGCTTTCTGTGTGTACACACTTTCATAGACTCTCTGTGGTCTTTCACTTCCTGGTCTTCTGTCAGTGAAGGGTGGGAAAGGAGCGGGGCCTCTCCATGACTCCTGATCTTCAGCACCTTCAGTGAGGGGGGTGTGGGTAAAGCGTGAGCCGTAGAATCGTCCAGTACGAGGATATGATGCAAATGGAGGAGCAGCAGCTGGGTCATAATCTTCCTCCTCATAGTAACGCCTGGAGCTGGATCAATAAGAATATATTTATGCTGTTGTGTCAACGTTCATTTCAATAAGTGACATTATTATTATTATTATTATTAGTAGTAGTAGTACACAGCAAAATTACCAGTGTTCATTTAACACCCACAGTGTTGAATTCACACCCTACAGTGTTTATATAAGTCCATTGGACTCATATAAACACTCTGGGTGTTAATTCAACACTAGGGATTTTTCTGTGTAGTAGTAGTAGTAGTAGTAGTAGTAATAGGAGTAATATGAGTAATAGTAATGTCCAGTAATAGTAGTAGTGGCCAGTAATACTACTTTGAATTTCAATAGAACTGAATACAAAGACTGCTTGCCTACCTGAGTCCTGCACTGTAGTCACTGTAATCAGACGAGGGTATGTCTGGGTAAATGGGGGCACTGTACGGTGTTCTGTAACCCCCTCCTCCACCTGGCAGTGAGGCAAAACGCTCTGCATACCGAGGAGAGTTTGGAGGAGGACCGAAAGTGCTGCACAGTGTCTCATATTGCTCTGATAAAATAAAAACAATACATCTCAAAATCCAATTCACACACACATATGCATATGTGTGTGTGTGTGTGTGTGTGTGTGTGTGTGTTTACCCTGGTCTCTCTGGGGACACAGAGCACACTGAAGCCCCCATGCTTCACCATATAAACAGCAACACTCCATAAATGTCACTTGAATCCCTCGCAAAACACTCTGACACACCAGATCAGCTGTTACATGCTGCCAACAGAATGAGACGTTCTCATCTAGAGAGAAAGAGAAAAATTGAGAGCAGACAGCATTAATATAGAAGTAAAAAAATAAGTTGAAAAAGTGGGTGGCACAGTGGTGCAGAGGTTAATATTGCCAGCTCACAGCTCCAGGGTTCTGGTTTCGATCCTGAGCTCAGTCAGGGACTAAGAGTACTATCAGTCTAAAATCCCTATTGTGAGGTTAGTATAGTATGAAAAAAAACCACAAGACCAGGATAAATGTTATTTTTTTTTAACAAAGTGCTAATTTAAGTACTTCATGAAGAGGTAGGTCTTTACTGTTGTTTGAAGACAGCCAGTGACTCAGGGAAAGTTCATTTAACCGCCAAGGTGTCACAACAGAGAACAGCCTTGCTTTAAGGTAGGTCGGCGCTGGTCCGTTTTTTGCTTTGTAGGTGAGCATTAGTGTTTTAAATGAGTGTTTTAAAGCTGACGAGGTCTAATGGCGTGTAGAGGCAGACCTACCAGAGGCAAGTTGCAGCAGTCCAATCTCAAAATGACAAGGGACTGAAGAAGCACCTGAGTGGCCTCACCTCCCAACAACTTGCCTGAAGGTTGGTCCTAGGCCTGAAAACTGTACATGTATGCTTGGTGCCCTGTGATGGACTAGTGTCCCTCTCAGGGTGCATTCCAGCTTGCGCCCAGTATTCCCAAGATCCACCCTGGATCAGCCCTTAAAATAAAGTGGTTACTGAAGATGAATGAACAAATGAATGAAGTTTAAAGTGCTTTAAAGATGGATTAGAACAGATTCAGATACAAATAGAAAATATACAATAAACTGCACTGATTTGCTATAAAAAAATGATAAACATATGCTTTTTGCTAAGTGCAATCTGCTGGCACAGATTCTCTGGATGGTATGCCGATTCACAGCAGAGTATCTATCTCTCTCTCTCACACACACACCCACCCACACACACACACACCCACCCACACACACACACACACACACACACACACACACACACACACACACACACACACACATACATACTTGCTCATTCGCACTTAGAGACAATTTAGAGTAGACGATCTATCTCTCTCTATCGCCATGTTACAGAGGTTCAAGGAAACTGGACTACCTAAAGGAAATGGACTTGTACATGGGAAGAACTTACAAAAGTGCTAGTCACTAAGAAGAGAATCCTGCAAAAACTCCTCAGCAAGACTGCTCACCCACTGCTTTACACACTATGCAGTCTCAGAAGTACTTTCAGCAAGAGATGCAGACCACCAAAGAGCAATACTGGTTGCCACAGGAGATCTTTACTCACTGTACCAAACAGACTGTACAACTTCTCACCTGTCTACAACTATTTCTTACCAAATATACTCATTATTATTTGTTCACTGTTATTTGTATTGTCTTGAGCAAATTGGCATGTTTTATTTCAGAACTGCCCTAAAGCCCCCCCCCCCCCCCACACACACACTACATTTATGCATTTTTATTATGTCCAAATTTTCAGAACTGTAACAGTCACAACATGTAATAATACTAAAGTGGTAATATTCCCTAATTGGTTTAAGAATGTGTTAGTATGTCTAACCCTAATATTTACTAACTAGCTGTTTTATACTTCCCACCATTTTAATCTCCTCAAAGGTAATATTACTAAATGTGCCCTAAGTTCCAATACTCCCAAAATTTGCTAACTGAAAAAAAAACTGTAAATGTTTTTAAACTTAACATGCCCAGCATGTTTATATTCTCAAACTTAACAGTTTTACAACCTTTTAAATATTTTAGCAAATGTGTCTTTCATTGAAATAAAAAGAGCAAAATGAACAGGGAGCAAGATTTTTTGGGTTGGTAATTAGTGTTATTAACCTTTTTGTAACTTTTTGTACTGTTAATATGGTGAACAGAATAGTATAGTTTTATTATAGCTTTATTATACTAGTTTTATTCTTATATGAATCATATAAATGAATATCAACATGTCTTACCCACAGTGAGGTCTGAATTGTTGACACAGGAGCGCTGTGTGTCATCCAGCACTAGAGGCGGCTCACAAGTGCAGTAATATGAACCGAGTGTGTTCACACACAGACCACCCGGACACATATCCCTACTCTCACACTCATCATTATCTACAAACAAAGAGACACATTCAATAATATTATTCAAATTATTCATATTCATATTATTACTATAGAAATTATTGAAGGAACTACCTTCTGATCATAAACTTTAAAAAGAGTGACAGGTGACAACAAAACAAAACAGGTGACAGAAAAGTGTAAGTGTAAGCCTAGATTAGTGTAAGAACTATAAGATTAAATGTGAAATTCCAGTTTGGTCACTAGTAGGGGAGACACTAAGAAAAAGAACGAGACCAAATTAAAAGTCTAATGATCCTCTACATTAAAAATTCATAAAAGCTAAGGGTAGAGGACTCTATGTGTGAATGTGCTAGCAGAAAATGTCAGTTTGGTTGGACATTGTCCAGGTTATTTATTTGTTGCTATTGTTGTGGTTATAAATGAATGCACATAAATTTATGTTGATGTGATCCTGTGCTAACAAATTATTACCTCAGTATTGCATTGTTCTATCAGGCATTTTGGATGAAAATGAGTTAATCACATAAACTTCATCACTGAGGGAACACTTTATTGTTCTGTGGTGTTATTAATTCTATTTTGCAAAGTTTTGGGTGTAATATTAAAAAAAATAATAATAATTCTATCTCCAAACTCACAAATAAACTTGGTTTTATGAGGATCTATCTGCCAGACCATCATCATACAGGATGAATGAAACATAGATGGCCTTGGCCAATCAATATCCACATTCTATTTACAGTTTGAAATAAAAGAATAGACTTAAAACCTCAGTAAGGTGAGCTGGAGGAGAAAGAAACTTTTAACTGTTCTATACAGTATATATGCCATATGAGTAATAAATAGTAAATGTACAAAACAACCACAGTATAAGTCTAGTGTAGTCCCTGGTATAAATGTTCTGACACATTAGATGGTGTTCAGCACTGAATAAAAATAATACCGTAGCTTAAATCAGATAAAATTAGCATTAATTATTACTGACATTGTTTGATAAACAGAGCATTTTAGTGTAACTGGGGATTGAAAGTCAGCTAGAAGATTATTTGTGCAACTGTGTGGCTGCAAAAAAACTATACTTTATGTTCTAATGTATTTAAATATTGTTAAATGTTTTACAAAAAAAATCAAGGTAAAATATATTGTCTAGGAACAACGTCAGTTTTTAAAACTTGAAATATCTTGTATCTTAAATCTTAGAGAATACACTAAGAAATATAAAACTTTTATGAAGCATTTATAATCATAAAGTAGTCTTAACAAGCTCAATGGGCTCTTTAGTGAGTTATACCATATATGACTTATTTATTGAGATTAAGAGATTCATGAGAATAATAAAAATTACAGAATAAAATTAAGCAGGTAGTGTCTGGCCACTATTGAAAAATCCACTTTCTAATAGTCTCAGAATTTCCTTAATGTAAATTTGAAGGAAACAAATTGTAGGGCTTTTAAAACATGTAAATGTACAGTGCAGTCCAAAAGCTTGAGAGCGTGGGTAAAAATGCTTCTGTTTGGCATTCTTTTTCAATTTAACACAAAAGGTTTTCATTACAAATTATATTATCAGCAATAACAAGTGAAAAGTAGAATTTTGGAAATATTTACATAAATTTCAGAATTTCTTAGTATTTGGTATGTCCTTTTTTTGCTTTAATGACAGTATGCACTCGAGCTGACAGAGACTCCACAGGCTTGTGTAAAACCTGATGATCCATGTTAGATCAAATCTATCCCCAAGTCATCTGAACATGTGCTTCAATAGAAGGGATAAGACTCACAGAAAATTGAATAGTCAAGATGTTGCAAATTTCCTTATATATATATATATATATATATATATATATATATATATATATATATATATATATATATACACACACAAATATATTATTATAATTTTTTTTTTTAAGTTTCAAATAAAAAAAATATCCCAGATTTTCAATGTGTTCTCAGACTTATGGACTCTACCGTCAATTTTAGGATTTCATAGTTTTGCTAACTGGAATGTCAAAACTTTCAAAACTGGAATGTCCAATATCTTAAAATGAACCTTAAGGCTACGAAATGTTAGACAATTCTACAGAAGAGAAAAATGGCAATAGAAATTAAAAGTGTATACTATCAGATCCACTAGTACAACCAGTGTGTAAAATTAACATCCACCACATGACAAATTCAGGTAAATGAACATTAACTCACTCAACATAATGGTATTTTAGGTTTTTGTTTTACATTTTTTTTTCTAGATTGCTTTAATTGGCTTTGACTGATCTATAGCGATCTAAGCTCAGTAGTCTCTTGTGCATCAAAATTTATAGTACAGCAGTGCCAATTAATAATATGCATACTGTCTACACAGAAACACTCATTAATGAATCTGAAAGCAGATTTAGATGGAACAGCACATATATAATTTCTATAAGTGTTCACTTTCATACATGACTCGGGATGAAAAAAAGTTGATTCATGCCTTGACTAAAATATATTGCTCATACAATCTGGATCTCAAAGACAGACTTGTAATGATGCATGAAAACAGAAAAAAAGAAACATAAAGAGGAAGATCGGAGCAAGAAGTTTAGAGTAGATATGGAATGTGTCAGAAAGTATATGGTAGCCTACATTATATTATGATATGAAATGAGTCATATCGGTGTGTGCCACAAACACGGAGAGTCAGATAGATGTTTTCTTACCTATACACTCCATTAAGTCCATGTCATAGTAGTATCCACTGGGGCAGTAACACGAGTAACCAGGGATGTTGTTTACACACACACCACCTTTACACACCTCCGGGTCGAAGAGTTTACACTCGTCCACATCTGCCATGATGCCACAACACACCAATCAGCAACAACAAGCACAACAAAGCAAATACATATACACAGGGCTTTGTGTTGGAAGAGTTACTATTTACAATATAAAGTGTGTATATATGTGTGTGTGTGTGTGTGTGTGTATGTGTGTCTGTGTGTGTGTGTGTGTGTGTTACCCCTATAGCTGAAGGCCCCCACTGCAGAAGTCACATAGCCGCGTCCGTTCGGACACATTGCTTGGAATTCAGCTGAGGAAAATATAAAACAGGTGTGTACACACACTTACTTGCCAGTTTATCAGGTAAACTTAACACATAGGTCACTTTGTAAGGGTGCAGTTACTGACTGTAGTGATCAAGTGTATTCATACTGTATATTCATGTGTACAGGGAGGAGAATAAGTATTCTAAGAAAAGCAGCCCCATATCATAATGCTCCTACCTACATACTTCACTGTGGGTATTGCGTTCTTAGAAAGTGTGCGCTCATGATCCTTTCTCCAAACATGACCTGAGTTATTGCCAAAGAGTTCTTTTTTCGTTTTGCCTAACCAGAGTATACTGTTCCAGAAGAATTCTGATTGGTCTAAATGCTTTTAGATCTCTGTGCTTTTTCTTAAGTACATCTCTGTGCTGCTTTCTTAGCAGAGGAGTTTTGCATGAGGTATAGGAACAGAGATGATGATGTGATGCAGTTCACTGCTTATGTTCTCTGTGTAACTGTTGTTCCTGCTGCTTTCAGTTCCTGCAACTGCTTTTGTTTTGCTGCTGGCTTCTCTTTTACCTTCCTTATTATAGTCAGAGAGGGCATTATGAAATCTTGTGAACCTGTCACCTGTCCTGGGATTATTAATTGGGGTTCCATTAACTTTCCACCTGCATATTTTCGAACCAGTTGTACTGACAGGGATGTTTAAGTTCTTTGCTATGGCTCTGCAACTTTTACCATTTGAGTGTTGTTTAATAATCTTGTCCCTGAGAACTTTAGGAAGCTCCTTTGCCTTCACTATGATTGCTACTTCCATCAAATCTGTACCAACCAATG
This sequence comes from Ictalurus furcatus, assembly GCF_023375685.1. Lineage (NCBI taxonomy): Eukaryota > Metazoa > Chordata > Actinopteri > Siluriformes > Ictaluridae > Ictalurus > Ictalurus furcatus. Next base: position 23,648,156 of record NC_071258.1, read on the forward strand.
CCTTTTAAAAAGACATCAAGTGAAATTTACACAAGAACATTCTTTTGCAGTGTTGATATCTAGAACTTTATTTATTTTATGTAACATTTACATATAATTTTTAAATATAGTTTCTGAATACTTTTCTCCCTGTCAATTTGCCTTTTTAAACATATATGTATATATGCTTATGAATACATACTTTTTTGTTCATATTTAAGTACAAAGTCAAAGCCAAATCCCTTATGCACATAAATTTGAACTGTATACAGTATACACACACACACACACACACACACACACACACACACACACACAGGTGGAAATATCATGGAAAAGCTCATTTTTCCATAATTTATTTAAAAAAGTGGAACTTTCATATATAACATAAAGTGTATATTATATATTCATATATACACATAAAGTGAAATATTTCAAGCCTTTTTTTGTTTTAATCTTGATGATTATGGCTTACAGCTCATGGAACTCAAAAATCCAGTATCTCAAGATATTAGAATAAAGAATTTATAATATAGAAATGTTGACCTTCTGAAAAGTATGTTCATTTATGCACTCAATGTGCTTTTGACTGCTTTTACACAAATTACTGCATCAATGCAGCGTGGCTTGGAGGCAATCAGCCTGTGGCACTGCTGAGGTGTTATGGAAGCTCAGGTTGCTTTGATAGCGGCCTTCAGCTCGTCTGTATTGTTGGGTTTGGTGTCTCTCATAGATTCTCTATGGGGTTCAGGTCAGGCGAGTTGGCTGGCCAATCAAGCAAAGTTGATAGTTACTAGTTACTAGTAGTTTTGGTGCTGTGGGTAGGTGCCAAGTCCTGCTGGAAAAGGAAATCAGCATCTCCATAAAGCTTGTCAGCAGATGGAAGCATGACGTGCTCTAAAATCTCCTGGTAGACACTGCATTGACTCTTGGCTTGAGAAAACACAGTGGACCAACACCAGCAGATGACATAGCACCCCAAATCATCACTGACTGTGGAAACTTTACACTGGACGTCACGCTTCCTCCAGACTCTGGAACCTTGATTTCCAAATGAAATGCAAAATTTACTTTCATCTTCCCCATGATTATGGTTGGGTGTACTGAACCAGACTGAGAGATTAAAGGCTCGGGAAACCTTTGCAGGTGTTGTGAGTTAATTAGATGATTAGAGCCCTTCTCAAGTCAACATTTCTGTATTATAAATTCTTTATTCTAATATTTTGAGATGCTGGAATTTTGATTTCCATGAGCTGTGAACCATAATCATCAAGATTAAAAAAAAAAAAAAGGATTGAAATATTTCACTTAATGTGTAATGAATCTAGAATATATGAAAGTTCCACGTTTTGAATTAAATTACTTAAACTTACTTAATTAATTAAAAAAGGTTGTCCATGATATTAATTTTTTTTAGATGTACCTATATATATAGATCTATGATATATATATATCATTATTGTGTTCCTTATAGGGAGGAGGTTCTCAAGGTAGGTAGCATTTTTGTGAGGTTTGATTGTGACAGGTCAAGAAGGGGAGAACTTTAAGTAAAGGATGATTAGTCAATCTCAAACTTGATCATGTGACATCACGGCTAGTCTTACTTTTTATTTCTTAATTCCTATTCAGACGGCAATAAAAAAAATTCTCTCTCCACCCATAAGCAAAATACAGACCAAATTATCGACCTACTCTATGGTGATAACTGTAGTTCTTTTTGCATAGACACATTGGTAACTTTGCAGGCAACTCTGCCTACGTTTTTTGGCATAAAAATGTCCATCCTGTGTTAATATATATATATATATATATATATATATATATATATATATATATATATATATGCACATAAACACATACATAAATACAAATATACAGACAGGCTTATGTTGGTCATGCACCTTTTCGTATGTAGAGTTACAGCCTCTATTCCATACACAGTCTGTGTTAATCTTTCACCAGTCCTTTATCAGTGTCACTTTCTAACCAGAGCATGGCATTTAACTCTATAGTTTTGGTTTATGTTTCTCAATGTGACCCTGAGTTGTTTATAACACCACTTGCTCTATTATATCCAGTGGTGTATTAAAGAGAAACTGTACTTAAGTAAAGTATGGATACTGTGTCAACATCTTACTCGATTAAAAACTAACTGAATTAAAATGTAAAAATTTAAATTAAAAATGAGAAGTATGGAGCCAAAAAGTTACTCGAGTGAAAGTCATAAATGATCTATGGTTAAACATGCACATTCAAGAGCAAAAATAAATATTTGTAACTGATTTGTAATCTTCTGCTAACTCTAACAAACCTAGAATTTGTCTTGATGGTTATCTAACAAAAACACAGATGTCTAACAAATTTTCCAAACTTAAAGTTAGCTAACTTCATGTTTAGTTTAACTAGCTAACTTAATCATGTTCCCTTAGATTCCAGCTGACATGATTAACAGTAGATTTGGTGACATTTATTTCACTGGTAATACATCTCATCCTGTATGAATCACTGGTAAAAATCCAGTAAAATAGTTGTGCATATTCACTTTACACAACGGTCACTAACAGGCTCCATGTATCGTCAGTTTGGTCTAGAAAGAAATCCACCACAGCATGGCTTTTTATAAATTTACATTCATTCATTTAGCAGACGCTTTTATCCAAAGCAACAAATGAGGAAATACAAGCAAAGAGCAATCTTTGTATTTTTCTTAAGAGCATTAGTGGTGCTGTTATGCTTGCCTCCACAAAAGTCCAGAATATATATATATTTTTTAGCCATGCTAGTCCACTTATACCAGCCACCCTGATTACAGTATCATTACACAACCTGTTTGTGTGTGTTTGCTTACATGTTCCAGCTTGTGGGCAGAGAGTGTGTTGGCACTTGCGCCCCCAGGCTCTCCCCACAGTGCAGCAGCACTCCTGTACAGTCGCATTGGAGGACAGAACTGCACACTGGTCCCTCTGATCCACTTTAGAGTAGCACTCTATTTGCTCTCCTGGCTGAGGTAAAGGTGATGATGACCCTGTCCCTGATGGTGACCCTAAAAAAAACAAACAAACAACGAGATTAGATACATAAATGAATGCCCTAAAGTGAGTTCCTGATCCTACACTTAAATCTAACTAAGCAGGTATACTGCACTAGCTCTAGCTGATACAGCAGTCTCTCTACGACATGCTGCCTTAACTTACGTCTTTACTTATTTTTGCACATGGATCCTGTGATACATCACTCTAGAACTTCGGCACATTTTCTGATCGTGGTGCTTCGTTTCATTTTGTTTTCTACGTTCATATCATATCATATACTGTATGTACATATCAGTCGTGTTAAGACGATTACAAGACGCTTCAACATTTCATATTGATTTTTATTTATATTAATTTTCCTCCCACACTGTAATTCCTCCATTACAGATTAATACAATTGTAATTAATTATAATTAGTATTGTTTCCATATTCAGTACAGAGGAAGTGCTCTGTATTTAATTGCTACAACACCAGGGTTTTTGTTACACTGTAATAATGAGGGCTAAAGTGTATAATAAAACATGATCAAATGTAGAACTGGTTCAAGGTTACAGGAGGCCCTAACCCTGAATGCATTTATCTATAATATAATTAACATTTTAGCATTTAATCGCGATTGCCTTCTCATTGTTTTTACTGTATTCTTTCTAAACTACCCAACTTTCTAACAAGCTGGGATATGTGAAGAAAATAATTTCACTGCACTGTAATGTGACACATAAAGGCTTCTTCTTCTTAAGTGTCTGTATCTCTCAGTTTGGAACACTAGGGGGCAGTTATGTACTAACACCAGCACTTTGTGTGTGTGTGTGTGTGTGTGTGTGTGTGTGTGTGTGTGTGTGTGTGTGTGTGTGCATGCGTGTGTGTATGTGTGTGTGTGTGTGTGTGTGTGTATGTGTGTGTGTGTGTATTACCTGTGGTCAAACACTGTCGTGTAAGTGGGTCAAATTCTTCCTGCCGTTTCTCACATTCACACATGAATGAACCTTCAACATTCCAACAGCGTGCCGCTCCGCACACACCCACCATCACTACACACTCATTAATGTCTACACAGACACACGCACACACACACACACATAGAAATAGTTCATCTACTCTACAACACTGCATCTATCCACATGTATATTACAGTATCACAGTATACAGTTTTTAATGACTCCTCCTTATACCATGTAATGATCATAAATATAATGTTCATGAAAAGGTATATATAGGTGAGGACTAGATATACAAATGTGTGCACGTATGTGTGTGACGTACCCACACATGACCGTCCGTCTTTCGCTGTCTCATACCCCTGGTCACAGATACACTGATATGTTCCAATCAGATTCCGACAGAACATGTGATGGCCACACACACTCTCGTTTGCACACTCATTAATGTCTGAGAGACAGAAAGGGTCGGTGACCAAATTTAATATAAGCATCAGCACATTCTGTAATTCTGTAGTGTGTGTGTGTGTGTGTGTGTGTGCTTAATCTTACCCACACACTCTCCTGTAGCCGTGAGGCTGTATCCAGGTTCACAGGTGATAAAGCATCGAAACGATCCGATGGTGTTCTCACAGCGCTGAGAACCACATACAGTCCCACCAGAGTCCACACACTCATCCACATCTGAAACGCGCGCGCACACACACACACACACACACACACACACACACACACACACAATGAGCCTGATTTATCAATATTTTAGCAAGGCTGTGCGTATATGTTTGCGGAAACCAAACTGAACAAAAAAACGTTTCGGAAGCACTGATTTTCTTTGCATGTGCATGACACACCTGATTTTTAATCAATTATGCCCCCCAAAACAATCCATAAAAGTCCAGATCACACAGCTGAAATGACGAGCAAAAGGCAAACATAGATTTACTCATGGGTAGAAGTGAAATTTATTTTGACGCAATAAAATAAAATTCAATAAAAGATCTATTATTTAACAGTGTGTGACATCACATGAAAAGGCCAAAACATGGAGCTAAAAGAAAATGTGAATTCGATGTGAATTAAAAGAGGTGAAAAGAATGGAGTTTGACATGGGAATGAAGAAAAATATATAGAGTATATCTACTGTACCCAGGTGATTGTGGAGACCAAGCACATCACACAGACACACTCCTATGTTTAAATTGTTTTTCTTTTAATCAAACAGCGTGTCTCAGTGAAATCCCTCACGCCCTTTCTGAAGCCTTTCTGTTAGAAAAGCAGAAGGGCATGTGTCCGCAAGAAGTGAATGTTCTGCAGCACACTAGGGAATGCGATTCATATAAAACGACTTGGTTTGACAAAATATGAATTCAATTTGTGTGTGTGTAATTGAAATGCATAAGCTGTTTAAACTTGACAGTCAGTATGTTTACATGGACAACAATAATCGATATTAACCCGATTAAGACGATGCTCTGATAAAGAAACTAGCATGTAAACAACAATTATGGATTGCCTTAATCTGGCTAAAGTCATACTCAAAGTAAACACAAATCAAATTAAGATGTGTGGAGTATTCCTGTTTTAGTCGCATTATCGACATGCGTTACAGACATGTAAACACCTTAATCACACTATTAACATCGTGTGGGAGTTTTCACCGCATTTCACCGCAACTCACGTAAACACCTTAATCAGAATATTATCTTATTCAGAATAAGGTCAAAAATTTGATTATTGCTGTCCATGTAAAAGTAGTCAGTGTAATACGTATATAAAAAATGCAGAAATCCATTCGAATGACACGAGCCAATCAAGTCGACATTTGTTTTTCTTCTTACGTATAAATTTACACACACTCAGGAGCATGAGTAGGATATGAAATAATGTTTTTCAGAAATAACGTGATTTTCAGAAACACCACCTTTCTTGTGTTTGTATCTGGCACGTGTCTGCTTCGAATTTCCCTTCACTACATCCTGACCAAAATATTTCTCATTTGCAAGGAATAATCTAACACAGGGCCATGGCTTTATGGTTAATGCATAGACTGAGTTCGTTACAACAGTGGTTTTCCTGTGTTGAATAACAAGCCACTCCCTCTTCTATAGGAACACCAACAAACGTAATGCTTGGAACATAAGTGTGTTGGTACCTAAATGAGTTGAAACAAATAGCTCACTGATACTTGAGTTGAGATTTAATGTTAATTAAATGTGAGCACTTTCTGTCCTTAAAATGAAACCAAGCCAACTACCTAAGATGAGTGGTGTGTTAATGATTGTTCACCTGACTTACAAAATGTCTAGCTTATGATATACTCAAAAAGAACCTCAGCCGTATTCAAACACACAGAAACACACACCAGTGTCAGTCATGCGCTGGCCACATTTGTAAATAGACACAGTGATGAGACTACTATTTAGCAAAGTGGATAGAACTCTTGAAGTGGGAGCTGTGTGTGTGTGTGTGTGTGTGTGTGTGTGTGTGTTACCAAGGCAGGCTGTTTTTTCGGGATTGGCGGTGAAACCAGCTTTGCAGTGACACATAAACGAGCCATCAGTGTTGGTGCAGTGCCCGTCCTCACACACTCCATCTCGGGCACATTCATCCACATCTGGACACGCACACACACACACACACACATCTGTAATTCTACCTTTGTGGGGTATTTCCATTTGTCTTAATAATTTGGCTCCAATTTTTGTTAGAGCTTTGCTAGCAGAACTGTAGATTGTAATACATTTCCTGCATCACAAAGATGTCTAAGTATCGAGAATATTAAATATTTTTGGGGGTTTTATTGTCCCCCCCTTAGCTTTAAATCAATCTGAACAGTACATGAAACAGTGGCAAGGATTATTTATAGTTAAAACTGTGATCAATTCTGTTAATTAGATGTAATAATTACATCTAATTATCCGCACATGACCAGGCACAGCAATAAACACATACTAAACACATACCATGACAGAAAGTCCCATTGGCACTTGTGTGGTAACCCTGAGCGCACACACACTTGTATGAGCCCTCTGTATTCACACACTCTCCTCTAGGGAAGCAGAACTCACTCTCCGAACATTCGTTAATGTCTGTTAAACCACAAAAAAACACGTTTATTTCTACAACCAGAGTGCAGTGACAGAATCAGTATCAGGTGAACTATGGCTACGTTAACGGGACAAACACCAAATTGGATTTAGACAACAAACTGAGCATGTCTGTCCTCTGTAAATTCCCACAATCCCTTGTCTCTGACCTCGGCACTGGCGTCCAGCTCCTGTAGCACGGAACCCGGGCAAACACTCGCATCTGTATGAGCCGTCCATGTTCACACACACACTCATTGGCCCACATATTCCAGAGCTCTCACACTCGTCAACATCTAAACAGAGGCAGGGGAAACAGACAATTTGCACAAATTTAAGTTAATTTGTATTTATTTTAATGACATATGTACAGTTTGACTTTGTTTGAAATTAGAACGGTGCAATCATGCTGCTGGATACGAGGATTTTGTCTTGGAGGCTTGGAGCAAAGCTTTGAAACATCATGCATAAACATGACCAAAGTTAATTTGCAGACAAATGAAATCCTACTAATCCTGTCACTTGAATGAAACCTTCCGCCTGCATCCACATGAAATCAGGCTCAAGCATTTAACCTTGGTCCATCTTTCCCAGCCTGGACAAGTTAGAAACAGATGTGCTGGAACTTTGTCTCTCTCTTACACACTCACACACACATGGTATCTGTGAGTCTGTAATAAACACCAATCCTAACCAAATGTAGCTGCGGTACATGTTTGACTTCTGTCTCTCTTTCTCTTTTACTGTATCTCTGCCATTTATTAACTAATTAGTTGATGAATTATCTGCAAAAAAAACCCCACACAATTTGAAATGATACAAAGGAAATGTGGATGTGTCCTGCAATAAGTCCACGAGCCAAACACAAGGCATAATCAGCAGAGAAATATTTTGAAGTCTCCTGACCTGATCTAAAGGAAGGCAGTGGATGGCATCTGACATGACAAAGATGTCAGGAAAAATGGACAGGCATTTACCAGACTGAACAAATGTGTCAGGATGAATGTGTGTGTGTGTGTGTGTGTGTGTGTGTGTGTGTATGTACCCTTAGAACAAAATGAAGACTAACTCTTACGATTTTATCTCCAACCTTTTGTCCTTTTGTCCTAAGGGTAGGCAAACATTTGTGCTTGGCAGATATTTTTATGCATCATAAGTAGAGAATATGTTACGCCACAGCGAACTCGCGGCCACCGAGCCGACGAGAACTACACTTCCCAACCACGCCCGTGCTCGAGTTTGCCGGAGTACTGAGTGCCAACACCTGTGTTCCATCCAAGTTTATATAAGACCTCGTTAACAACAACGCGGCGAAGTAAACGCTCAGTTTCCCAAACGCTGTCGTTATACCAAGCCTTCGTATATGTTTCGAACTTTTCTGGATTACGGACATTTGCCTCGTCTTCGACTCACGATTTCCCGAATACCCCTTTTGATTATTTCGTCGTCACGCCTGATCATCCGTCTGTTGTTTCGGACTTTGCTCTCAGCTATTTCCTCGTCTTCCTGTTGCGGCTCTGCCAGCGCTTGCCTCCTCGTCAGGTATCGTAACAGATTACTTCGCCATACTATGGAGGCAGCGGGCACCCCGGAATGGCCACGCGCCTATTAAGAACAGATCCGTGTGATAAATGTGCAGCAGGAACAGATATCATGCCTGACCAAACCATTGGAGCGTCTACGCACTTCCAGGGGGCAAACCATGGTTTCTCCCGCTGCTGTCGGCGCACATCCAGCGCCCCCCCTTGCGTATGCTCCATCAGCGCACTTGGTGCCAGCGCCAGCCCCACCGGTGGTGCACTATCCGCCCTTACCCACACCGGAGCGCTATGCCGGCGAGCCTGAACAATGCAGGGGCTTCATGCTTCACTGAACCCTGTTTTTCGAGAGCCACCTGGAGATACCAGAAACACACAAGCTGACGCACTTCATGGAGCTACTCACCGGACGCTCCCCGGAGTGGGCCACGGCGGAATGGGTGCGAGGAGGCGGGGTCAGACCCTCGCTAGTGGATCTCCTCGCCCGCTTCCAATGTGCGTTCGATCATTCCCCTGATGGCTGGGAGACCGGTCAAGAGCTCCTTGCGATCATGCAGGGCTCCCAGGACGTGGTGGACTACGCTCTGGAGTTCCGCACCATTGCTGCTAGGAGCGGGTGGAATGAGCCGGCACTGAAGACCGCGTTCTGTCAGGGGCTCAACCCCGAGCTGGTTCGAGAGTTAGCGTGCCGGGGCGAACAGTTAACCCTTGAAGATCTCATCGACCTGGCAGTATGGCTGGACCACCTTCGCCGTACGAACTGTCCCGCATGGTGGAGCCCCGTGCCAACAGAGTCACTACCTCCAGCTGAACCCATGCAACTCGGCCGGGCCCTGATCCGCGAGGAGGGGAGAGAGAGAGACGACGCAGAGAGTCACTGTGCTTCTATTGCGGAGAAACCACCCACGCCGTTCGTCAGTGCCCGCATAGGAGGTCACGGCCAACCTAGGGGAGCACAGACAGTCAACCTCTTCGTCCCCGGGTGAGTCCATTCCAATTATGTAAACCTCGTGTTTTTGTCTTACCTGCGGTGCTTGAGTGTTCAGGTCAGTTTGTTGTACTTACAGCACTCATCGACTCTGGGGCAGCCGAGAACTTCATAGATGAGAAGACAGCGCAGACTCTCGGCCTCCCATTCAGCCCCTGCTCCAGCCTCGGGAGGTGCATTCCATCGATGGGTCCCCAATAGGAGGCGGTGTCATATCACACTGAACAGCACCAATCACCCTGCAAGTCAGGGCCCTCCACTATGAGACCATCGTCTTGTATGACATGGTTTCCACTCGCCACCCCATCATCCTCGGCCTACCGTGGCTCGAATGTCATAACCCTCAGGTATCGTGGGCGGACAAACTGGTGACCAAGTGGTCCCCCTATTGTCTACGTCACTGCCTGATGGGCCCTACGGTTCCTGTGGCCACCACCACAGTGGAAATCCCTGTCCCATGTCCCTGTCACCGTTCCACCAGAATATCATGACCTCCACAAGATGTTCAGCAAAGAGAGAGCAAGCGGCCTACCACCACACCGACCCTATGACTGCGCCATAGACCTCCTCCCCAGAGCTAGCCCACACCGGGGTCGAGTATACCCGCTCTCCCAAGCGGAACATCGAGCCATGGACGCGTACATTCAAGAGACTCTCCAACAGGGGTATATCCGGCCATCCATGTCACCCGCGTCCGCTGGGTTCTTTTTTGTGGAGAAGAAAGGAGGGGGCCTTCGACCATGCATCGACTATAGAGGTCTCAATCAGGTGACAGTGAAGTACCGTTATCCCCTGCCACTAGTGCCAGCAGCCCTTGAACAGCTGAGGTCCGTGACCTTTTTCACGAAATTGGACTTACACAGTGCTTACAACCTGATCCGGATCAGGGAGGGTGACGAGTGGAAGACGGCCTTTAGCACCACCTCTGGGCACTACGAGTATTTGGTTATGCCGTATGGGCTTGCTAACGCTCCCTCAGTATTCCAAAACCTAATCAATGACGTTCTGAGGGACCTACTGGGGCGATGTGTCATCGCGTACATCGATGACATCCTGATATACTCGGCATCCTTTGAAGAGCATATCAAGCATGTCCGAAAAGTGTTGCACTGCCTGATGCAATATCAGCTGTATGTGAAAGCTGAGAAGTGCGAGTTCCATCAACGCACCATCACTTTTCTGGGATATGTCATCAGTCCGGAGGGGGTCGCCATGGACCAAAGCAAGGTAAGGGCGGTGGTGGAGTGGCCCACTCCCCGAACCATCAAGGAGTTGCAACGTTTCCTGGGCTTCGCGAACTTTTACCGTCGATTCATTCGAGATATCAGTAAAATCGCACAACCCCTGACGTCCCTCCTAAGGGGTAAACCTCGGCGCCTCCTCTGGACCTCTCATGCCCAGGAGTCCATGGAGAAGCTTAAGCGGGCATTTACCACTGCCCCATCCTCCGACACCCGGATCCCTCCAGACCGTTTGTCGTGGAGGTTGACGCATCTGAGATGGGAGTGGGGGCTATTCTGTCTCAGAGGTTTGGGGACAGACCCAAGTTGCAGCCCATGGCCTTCTTCTCGCGAAAGCTGTCACCTGCGTAACGTAACTATGATGTGGGGAACCGGGAACTCCTGGCAGTCAAATTGGCCCTAGAAGAGTGGCGGCACTGGTTGGAGGGCGACGTCCACCCGTTCATGATCTACACAGATCACAAGAATCTAGAGTACCTGAGGACTGCTAAACGGCTCACACCCCGCCAAGCACGCTGGTCTCTGTTCTTCTCCCGGTTCCAGTTCACCCTGTCATACAGGCCAGGGACAAAGAACACGAAGGCCAATGCTCTGTCCCGCATCCACTCTCCTGGAGGGTGGGCAGATCACGAGAAGTACATCGTGCCCCCCTCCTGCATTGTGGGCGTCATAGAGTGGGCCCTGGATCAAGCCTTAGCTCGTCTCCCCAGGTCACGCATCCTGACAGCCTGTCCTCCAGGGAAACAATTCGTGCCAAGGCGTTACCATCTACAACTTGTCACCTGGGCTCATATGACGCGAGCGACGGGGCACCCGGGGGCCCATCGCACTTATCTAATACTGGCTGAAAAGTATTGGTGGCCCCACATGTCCAGGGAGGTACAGCGCATCGTGTCCTCATGTTCCACCTGTGCCCAATCAAAAACACCCCGTGCCCTACTAGTTGGGAAGTTGGTACTGCTCCCCATACCCGCACGCCCGTGGCCCCACCTGGCTCTGGACTTTATAACGGACCTGCCGGAGTCACAAGGCAACACGGTGATACTGGTGGTTGTGGACCAATTTTCAAAGTCCCTATGCCTGATTCCACTTCCAGCCCTTCCTTCTGCCTACGCCATGGCCGATCTAATGTTCTAGCATGTGTTTCGCTACTTCGGCATCCCAGAGGAAGTTGTGAGCGACAGGGGCCCCCAGGTCACGTCCCGAGTCTGGGCCAGTTTCATGGTGAAGACGGGGGTCACCGTTAACCTCACTTCCGGTTACCACCCCCAAGCCAATGGACAGGCAGAGAGGGCCAATCAGGAAATCCTCCGATTCCTCCGACCCTTTTGCGTCACCAATCCAGAAGACTGGAGTCACTTCCTCCCGTGGGCGGAATACGCACAGAACTTGCTGCAACATTCCGCCACCCAGCTAACCCCATTCCAGTGCGTCCTAGGTTATCAGCCACCACTGTTTCCCTGGAACGCCTCTCCCACTGACTCCCCGGCAGTGGACGAGTGGTTTCACTGCAGTGAACAGGTCTGGGAACGCGACCATCAACAGTTGGTGCGAGCCTCCCACACCGCCAAGCGAAAGGCGGACAGGCGCCACGGGAGTCACCCCAACTATCAACCCGGGGACAGGGTGTGGCTCTCCACGAGAAACCTCAAGTCGCCTCTCTCGAGCAGTAAACTGGGACCCAAGTATACCGGCCCTTTCCGGATCCTGAAGCGGGTTAACGAGGTCACGTACCGCCTGGACCTGCCCAAGCACAGCCGCATTGCCCCATCATTCCATGTCTCCCTCCTCAAGGGAGGGAGACATGGAATGATGTCTCCATGTGGCCCCTTGGCCACAGCGGTTCCGGAAGACTGTCCACCGGAACCGTTAGAGATTGAAGGCCGCCCAGCCTACCGCGTCCGCGAGATCTTGGACTCTAGACATAGGAGATGGGGACTCGAGTATCTAGTGGATTGGGAGGGATACGGCCCAGAGGAACAGTGTTGGATCCCATCCTGGGACATTCTGAACGCAAGCTTACGTGAAAACTTCCACGTTGCTCACCCAGAGAGACCGGGACCCCAGAGGAGAGGACGGCCTCGGAGGAATTTGGCTCCCGGAGTGAGCCCTTTGGGGGGGCTCTGTTACGCCACGGCAAACTCGCTGCCACCGAGCCGACGAGAACTACACTTTCCAGCCACGCCCGCACTCAAGTTCGCCGGAGTACTGAGTGCCAACACCCGTGTTCCATCCAAGTTTATATAAGACCTTGTTAATGACAGTGCGGCGCGAAATAAACGCTCAGTTTCCCAAACGCTGTCGTTATACCAAGGCTTCGTATACATTTCGGACTTTTCTGGATTACGGACATTTGCCTCGTCTTCGACTCACGATTTCCCGAATACCCCTTTTGATTATTTCGTCATCACGCCTGATCATTCGTCTGTTGTTTCGGACTTTTCACTCTCAGCTGTTTCCTCGTCTTCCTGTTGCGGCTCTGCCCACGCTTGCCTCCTCGCCAGGTATCATAACAGAATAAAAGACAATGTGGTGTGCTGTCCTGAAATATTTTATTCCTCTCATAGCACAGCAATTTGCCAAGGAGTACAATGTTTTATTTATTAAAGAATGAGATAAATAATTTTAATTTGTTTATAATTACATTTCATGAAACAAGTTCCTATAAGTTCCTGTTATCACTTACAGCTACATACAGTACAGTCATTCCCAAAACTGTAAATTGTAAGGATTTCTGTCCTGAAGAATTTCCTGTATTCAATTCAATTTGATTTGTATAGCACTTTTAACAATGGACATTGTCTAAAAGCAGCTTTAAAGAAACATATAAACACAGGATACAGATTTTAAGTGTGTGAATTTATTCCTATTGAGGAAGCCGGTGGCGACGGTGGCAAGGAAAAACTCCCTAAGATGATATTAAGAAAAAACCTTGAGAGGAACCAGACTTAGAAGGGAACCCATCTGAAAACTTACTGACTGTTACTTTAACTAAATGCTAAATAAACATCTCTGTATGGAAAGCTTCACCATATCAACAATGATATGTTTTGCTTTGTTAAATAACATGTTTAAATCTTTTTTTTAATTAGACTTTAGGACTTTTTATTAGGATAATGTGGAGCAGCCGCCACACAAGTTGCTGTGAATTAGCTGCTACTATAGTAATGATAAAATATTAGAATGAGCAGACTAGTATACATTTGTAATTGCAGACAGAATTAGAATCGAAAAACGAATCAACGCCAAATCTGACATTTGAGAATTCAGCAGTGTTATGGTATAATAATATCATGGAACATAAACATCTTATAGGCTCTTACAATTTCAATAATTCCTTTAATGGGATGTTGTTCTATAGTATAAGTCACATTGTGTGTGTTCTCACCTGAGCAGGTGTTTCCCAGCAGTTTGTATCCAGAGCGACACACACACACAAAGCTTCCAGGAGTGTTTTCACATCGGCCGTTAGAGCATGGGGATGGAGTCTGACTGCACTCGTCCACATCTGCACACACAAACACCTTATTCTCCTGCATCACACATTGTAACTACTGTATAAAGGACATGAACTCTTGAGTCTCATTTACTGTACTTTGTTAGGCGGATGCTTCTGATCAGAAGCCAAGCAGCCTAATGCCTTAACTACTGAGCTACCTCTGCCAGATTTTACCCTCTTTATACTAAATGCAGTACATCGGTTTAATACACCAATTACTCTACATCCATAAAAAGTCTAATATCTTAGCTACACTTAAGTGTAGGTACTATAAGTTATTTCTACTTATGATCCTTTAAATTCTTATACAGTATATCATCCATGTAGTGTAACTAAAAAGTCTGTTACATCCCTCAAAATAAAAAGTTCTTATTTAAGTTAATTACATTAAGCTAATACATTTATTTGTACCAAGTTGCTGATACAGTGGGGGAAATAAGTACTGAACATATCACCATTTTTTCAGTAAATATATTTCCAAGGAGGTTATTCACATGAAATTTTCACCAGATATCAGTATTAACTCAAGAAATCTAGAAATATAAAGAATTCACAACATTAAAGTCCATAAATAAAGTTGTGTGTAATAAAGAGGAATGACACACGAAAAAAGTATTGAACACGCTAAGAAAAAGCAGTTCTCCGATTAATTTCTTCATACAGGAAGCGTCTTGAAGCTGCCATTACAAACAAAGGCTTCTCCACTAAGTATTAAATAGGTTTCAGTTAGCATGTTCAATATTTTTTTCCTGTGTCATTCAGCTTTATTACACATAATTTTATTTATGGACTTTAATGTTGTTAATTCTTTATATTTCTGGATTTCTTGAGTTAATACTGATGTCTGGTGAAAATTTCATGTGAATAGCCTCATAGGAAATATATTTACTGAAAAAAATGTTGATGTGTTCAATGCTTATTTCCCCCACTGTATGTATTTCATCTAAATAGCTGGAAAATGTAATAATTTTGGCCAACATTAAAAAACAAATACTTAAACACATTGTTAGTTACCTTGACATTGGCCATTAATGATCTCGAAGCCTGGACTGCATGAAACACACTTGAAAGAGCCAACAGAGTTCATACACTTTTGTCCCGGGCACTGAAGCTCATTCTCACACTCGTCCACATCTGAGCATGCAGGAAAGACACACACATTAATACACTGATAACTGTCTCTTTTCAGGTATACAGGAACTTGCAGACTCAATAAGAATGACAGTTATAAGAAAAAAAAAATTTTGAATTATGAATAGTCATAAGAAAACAGAAATGACGCAAAGAAAAGACACTTGTGAGATTCATAGTTGTTCTGGAAATAAATTCATACAGCCAAACATATGTGGACACCTGACCAACACATCCATATTCTTCCCATATTCTTCTGCAAACTGTTGCCATAAATTTGGACGCATACAATTGTATAGAATGTCTTTGTACACTGTAGCCTTACAATCTTCCTTCACTGGAAATAAGAGGCCCAAACCTGTTTGAGCAGGACAATGCCTTTGCGCACAAAGTGAGGTCCATGAAGACATGGTTTGCCAAGGTTAGAGTTGAAGAATTCAAATGATCTGTACACAGCCTTGACCTCAACCCCACTGAACACCTTTGAGATGAACTGGAACGCTAACTGCACCCCAGGTCTCCTTGCCCAACCTCACAAATTATCTTGCGGCTGAATGGGTAAATCCCCACAGCCATACTACAAAATATAGTTGAAAGCCTTCCCAGAAGAGTGGAGGTTATTTTAGTAGCAAACTGGGAACCAACTTTGGAATGGGATGTTATTATAGAAGCAAATTTTAAGCAATGATTACAACTAAAAATACAATTTGTTTTCTATTTTTTTTCCACAAATCAAACATGGATTGTTTCATATAAAGCCAGCTTTTTCTCATTTTCCATTTCACATTCTTAACAGCAAAATGGTAAATACAAAAAATTTAAATCTTTCTTTAAACATTAATCCACATGCAAATGTCATCAGCAGGGATAGCTGTGAGAATTTGAACAGGGAACATGTGGGAAAATGAGAACTTGAACAGGGAATTTGAATAGGGATGATGGTAAAATATCTCAAAGACATCGGAAAGAGAGCATCACTGGAACCATAAGCGGATGTAATGCTTATGGAGAAATGCTCTGCCATGAAGATTTGCTAAAGCCACAACATGAGAAGGAAAGGGCAAATGTATAACAAACTCCTAGAAACTGAAGTAGCTATGCCAGACAAAGGAAGCTACTTTGTTGAGGCCACAATATGATAGTGTTTAATGAAATTTACCACAAAAATTTGGCAGCACACAAACAAACAAACAGAAAACACAATGATATTATAGGCTCAACACATTTACTTCATTTATCAACCTCATTTATCAACCTAGCCAGTGCCATTTTTAGGAGGTTGCCATTCACTTGATCTTTCTTCTAGGTCAAAACAAATGAACTGTCTAAATATACACAGTTTTTGTAAAATCCTAGTCAAGACAATATGTATAAATTTGTTATTTTCGTTTTTTTGATTTTCAAAATGGTTATGGATTGAATGGACACACAGATTCTAAACCTATATTTGCTAAATAAGATAAGATAAGATAAGATAAGATAAGATAATACTTTATTAAACCCCAGATGGAGAAATTAGGGTGTCACAGCAGCAGCAGCAAATAAATAAATAAATTATATATATATATATGTATATATATATATATATATATATATATATATATATATATATATATATATATATATATATATATAATTATACATATATTTAATTTGTTATATTTATTACCTACTTAGGAATACTGAGTAGTAGTAGTAGTAGTAGTAGTATTAATAATAATAATAATAATAATAATAAACAGACTAGCCCTTAACCCTTCCTGAATCATCACATCTGAGATTATACAAATCATATCGATATCTTGTACTGAAGAGTCATATGCTGCTTACCTGTACAGGTGTTCGCCTCCAATCTGTATCCAGGTCGACATACACATCGGAAACTTCCGGGGGTATTTTCACAGCGTCCATTAGCACAGAGGCGTGTGTTCTGCACACACTCATCCACATCTGACACAAAAAACAACATCAGCATAAACGACAATACAGCCCATGCTGATCACTGGTTGTACAAAATAATATATAGTATTGTATTCTATAATATCATTATTGTGTTCCTTATAGGGAGGAGGTTCTCAAGGTAGGCAGCATTTTTGTGAGGTTTGATTGTGACCGGTCGAGAAGGGAAGAACTTTAAGTTAAGGATGATTAGTCAATCTCAAACTTGATCATGTGACATCATGGCTAGTCTTAATTTTTATTTCTTAATTCGTATTGAGACAGCAATAAAAAAAAATCTCTCTCCACCCATAAGCAAAATACAGACCAAATTACCTATCTACTCTGTGGTGATAACTGTAGTTCTTTTTGCATAGACACATTGGTAACTTTGCAGGCAAGTCTGCCTACATTCCCTTTCAAAGGGAACTTTGATGTTGCATTTAGCATAACAGTATGGGAGCGCCTTGTGCGCATGACTGGTATCTGAAGCTTGTGTAAAATCATGCCTCTACTTATAGGACTGCCATGACATGGCAATTAAGAGCGTCGCATGATATATATATATGGCACCTGTGAACCACGCCGCCAGCCTTATTATCTTCAGCGAGACTGCATGTCTGTTGTTTGTGTGACAAAAGAAAAAGAAATGCTTAATTTCTACTCTATATTTCTCAATATCTCTCAACTTTTCTATCTCTTTTTAGAAAAAGAAAAGAAAAGAGAGTGAAAGAATGAGCAAGAGGGATTTCAGGAAGTAATCACGGGAGGAGACGGACACGCTTTCTGCGTGAAGTGTTTGGGCGTAGAGCATGCTACAGCAGCCCTCGAGGGGTCTGACTGTCAGCATTGTGAACGATTAGGCAACTACGCTCTCGGCTTGCTCTCTTCTCGTCCGAAGGGAGTTGGGTTTCAGAGCCTCGCGGATCTGAGCCGGCCACTGCCGAGGCAGCCAGCCGGCTCAGGTCCTGGGGTTCTTGTATGGATTTGGATGAGGAACCAGAGACGAGCGCTGCTCTATGTCTTGCTCTGTCTTCCGGGTCTGGCTCTCCGCCTGACTTTAGAGCTCGCGTCGCGACTCCTCCTTCCCCTATGGAAAGCCAAAACACCCTCGCTGACTCCGAGGAGTCAGTAGAGTGTGCCATTGCACCAAAAACCGACAGCGGCTCTCAAGCATATAAAGTGCTGCTTGACGTGATCAATAGGGCGGTTCAAAAGTTGAATATAGACTGGCCCGGGGAAGAGGAAGTGGCTCGTAGCAGGCTGGGTGAGCGCTTCCTCTCCAGTGAAAATAAATATAAAGCTCCCTCACCCCTTTTTTCCAGAAGTGCATGAAGAAATATCACGCTTCTGCAGAAAACCATACACTAGCCCCGCAATGTCTGATTACTCAGCCATCATGGGGAGTGAGCAGCACGGCTATGTAGCGATGCCAAAGGTGGAGGAGGCGCTTGCGAGCCACCTCTCTCCATCAACGGCAGGTAATTTAGGGAGGCCAACTTTACCTTCGAAGCCATGTAAAGCCACTTCGGCGTTGGTGGGCAAAGCCTATGCGGCAGCGGGTCTTGCTTGTGAGTCTCTGCATACAATGGCAGTGTTGCAGGCCTACCAAGCAGACCTGCTGAGTGAGCTAGATACTGGTGAGGGAATTGGGCCCGAGGCAGTGGCAGAGCTGCGCCGCGCCACAGATTTATCTCTCTGGGCGACCAAATAAACGGCCCGCCATATCGGCCATTCAATGGGTAGCCTGGTTGTGGCGGAGAGACACCTATGGCTCAACCTCTCAGGGATGGGGGACAAAGATAAGGTCTCCTTGCTGAACACCCCTGTTAAACCTTCTGGCCTGTTTGGCGGCGAGGTCAATGCCATCGGCGACAGGTTTCGCGAGGCAAAACAGCAAACGGTGGCGTTCAGCCAGTTCCTTCCCCGTCGTGTCAAGTTCGCACGGGCCTCCATGAGTGGAGCCCGGGCCAGCGCTGGTGCGAGGGAGACGCAGAAGAGGAGTGTGGCGGCCCGCCTCCCCCCGCAGAAAGCCAGGGGGACCGTGCGGCCACAGCCACAGCCTGCTAAGAGGCCTGATCTAAGAATGATCATAAAAGCAAAGCAGGCAAGGAAGGAACAGTCCTGATGGGCCACGGAGGGACGTATCTGGGGACATGAGGCTGCTAGGGCAACTAGCCCCCAGTGCTACTGTAGGGCCTGCCCTGGCCAAGGCCATCCCACGTTTTCAGTCTTCTCTGGTCAGCGAGCTGTCACAGGGTGACGGAAATCTGATGCTTTCCCTCCAACGAAATGTGGAAAAGCTAACATCACTGAAAGACCATTTGGCAGTATGGAAACTACTGCCAAATGTGTCCCCATGGGTTCTATCTACCATAGAAAAGGGTTACCGGGTCCAGTTCAGTGCTCGACCCCCCTGGTTCAGAGGTGCGCTCACCACAGTTGTCAGCACAGAGTAGAGCCCAATGTTAGCGCAGTAAATAAGTTCCATTTTGTACAAAGGGGTCATAGAACATGTACCCCGTTCCCTAAGGGAGGGAGGTTTTTACAGCCGTTATTTCCTGGTCCGCAAAAAAGATGGGAGTATGCAGCCAATTTTAGATCTGCGTCATCTGAACCGTACTCTTCGGACATACAGGTTCAAGATGCTGACGCTCAAACTTATCGTGCCACAGATTCAGTCCGAGGACTGGTTTGTGACGATAGATCTGAAAGATGCATATTTCCACATAGGAGTATCGCCCAGTCACAGGAAGTTCCTGAGGTTTGCGTTTGGAGAAAACACATACCAATTTTGGGTTCTTCCCTTTGGGCTAGCTTTATCCCCTCGCACTTTCAGAAAGTGCATGGATGCTGCTCTGGCTCCCTTGCGACTCCGGGGCATCCGTGTACTAAACTACCTGGACGACTGGTTAATTCTAGCACGATCCAGGGAACAGGCGGTTCAACATCGAGATGTTGTTCTCGCCCACATGAGGAGCTTGGGGCTCAGGTTGAACCTCAAGAAAAGTATGCTTTCTCCAGTACAGGGGACAACTTTTCTAAGGGTTATATGGGATTCTACTACGGCGTTTCTATCCCCAACAGGTGTACAATCGATCCTATCAACTTTGAGCAAGATAAAGCTAGGTCTGGGCATCCCCTCCAGCCTTTACGAGAGGCTGTTGGGCCTTATGGCAGCAGCAGCCAACATCATACCGTTGGGCCTATTGCACATGAGACCGTTTCAGTGGTGGCTGAAAAGTCGGGGGTTTCATCCGAGGATGAAACCTCTGAGAGTAATCAGTGTCACGCGGTGATGCCTACGTGCTCTGAGTATTTGGAGGTGCCCGCAGTTCTTAGCCTCGGGTCACACTCTAGGGGCGTCCCCTTACCGCAAGACGGTAATGACAGACGCGTCCCTCATGGGCTGGGGTGCAGTCTTATATGGCTGTCCAGCTCACGGTCTTTGGAGCGGCCCTCATCTGGAGTGGCATATAAATCGCCTAGAGATGCGGGCCGTATTCCTAGCACTGAAGTTCTTTCTTCCTCAGTTGAGAGGTCACAATGTGCTAGTTGTGTCAGACAACACAGCTATGGTCTCATATATCAACCACCAGGGAGGGTTATGCGCCCCCTGTTCAGGCAGGCGCAACTAATCCTTCTCTGGGCAGAGGGAAAGATCTTGTCAGTGAGTGCCATGTACATTCCAGGCAGCCGGAATGTAGGGGCAGACATCCTGTCGAGGCAGGGGCTGAGGCCCGGGGGTTGGAGGCTCCATCCACAAGTGGTGGAGTCCATATGGCGGAGGTTCGGACAAGCAGAAGTGGATGTGTTCGCCTCCGAGGAGACAACACACTGCCCACTGTGGTTCACCCTCACTCCTCCTGCACCATTGGGGCTGGCGCCATGGTGCACACATGGCCGAGGTCATGTCTATATGCTTTCCCCCCAATCGCTCTGCTCCCACAAGTTCTAGCGAGAGTTCGCCATGACCGTCTACGTCTGCTGCTAGTGGCACCTTATTGGCCAGCTCGAATATGGTTCTTGGAGATAATGTCCCTGCTCGACAGCACTCCTTGGGAGATTCCCATCCGCAGGGACCTCGGCCAGAACTATGGAAACTGTGGGTCTGGCCCCTGAGGGGTACCAGCTCATAGATTCTGGTCTCACAACTGAGGTTGTAGAGACCATGTTAAACGCTAGAGCACCATCCACAAGGAAATTGTATACGCTCAAGTAGCGGCTTTTTGTCTTGTGGTGTGAGGAACGTCAGCTAGACCCAGTGCACTGCGCAATAGCTACAGTCCTGGAGTTCTTACAAGAACGTTTCTCAGCAGGGTTGGCGTTTACGTGGCCGCCATTTCAGCCAGCCACACCCCTGTTGATGGAGTCTCTGTGGGGCAACATCCTCTAATTTCGAGGTTCATGCGTGGTGTCAGACGGCTGAGGCCCATCTGCAGGCCGCGCATACCTTCCTGGGACCTTTCTGTGGTCTTGGAAGGTCTGTCAGGGGCCCCATTTGAGCACTTAGAGTCAGCCTCTGAGAAGCTTCTGACTCTAAAGGTAGCTCTTCTACTGGCCCTGACATCTCTCAAGCAAGTGGGAGATCTACAAGCTCTCTCGGTTGCACCCTCCTGCCTTGACTTTGCCCGTGGACTAGCCAAGGCCTTCCTGTATCCTAGGCCGGATTATATTCCTAAAGTGTCTACATCGGCTGCCCACCCTGTGGTGTTGCAGGCCTTCTGCCCTCCTCTGTTCCTCACACAGGAACAAGAGAGGATGCACCTGCTGTGTCCAGTAAGGGCTCTCTGTACTTACGTCCACCGCTCCGGCCAGGGGCATAAGTCGGAGCAGCTGCTGGTCTGCTTTGGTGGTGACAGTAAAGGTGATGCTTTGTCAAAGCAGCACATCTCTAACTGGATAGTGGAGGCAATCTCTATGGCTTACGAGACACGCGGTCTCGCTATGCCTCTGGGCATAAGAGCTCATTCCACTAGGGCGGTCGCCTCCTCGAAGGCTTTGTCCAAAGGGGTATCCTTGCAGGATGTGTGTGCGGCTGCAGGGTGGTCTACGCCACACACATTCATTCATTATTACAGCCTGGATATTCATTCCACCCTGGGCTCAAGTGTCTTGCAGTGACCCTCGGGCTTGGGTATTTTTGAACAGGCCGTACCCTCGGTATGACGGAGTGGGTATTCCCGTTCCAGTACTGTTATGCTAAATGCAACGTCGAAGTTCCCTTTGAAAGGGAACGTCGGGGTTACGCATGTAACCCTGTTCCCTGAGAAGGGAACGAGACGTTGCATAGCATCGTCATACCAGGGCAGGCCTGTGAATTGCGTCTTCGCTTCAGATAATAGAGGCTGGCGGCGTGGTTCACAGGTGCCATATATATATATCATGCGACGCACTTAATTGCCACGTCACCTGATTATGGCAGGCCTATAAGTAGAGGCATGATATTACACAAGCTTCAGATACCGGTCACACCTGCAAGGCGCTCCCATACTGTTATGCTAAATGCAACGTCTCGTTCCCTTCTCAGGGAACAGGGTTACATGTGTAACCCCGACGTTTTTTGGCATAAAAATGTCCATTCTGTGTTAATTAATTGCCATCCAGACGTGGATATATAATCATGAAGGGGAAGTATAAAAAGTTATTACACATGTCATCCAGTGAAAGTGATCCCTTTCAGATAGAGCTTTAGCAGACGTTCTTAGAATAAAAAAAAAAAGAATGTTTTTAAAGACAATGTAAAATGGAAATTTGAACTCATTTTCTTCTGCAACTTGAATTAGTATGGCGGGATATATGGTATATATCTTTGGTATATATCTATCAGGATTTCATTAGTTTGTGAAAATTAATCACAGAGTCAGATCCCGATTCTAGACTGCAGTCAATCATTGAGGACTGCTCATCTCCCACAGCACCACCAGCACCCATGTTAGAGGATGTGGGAGTAGCAGCAATCCTGGTAGTGTTGCTGCTTGCAAGTCGGTATCACCCTGACTGGAGTGCAAGCTATCTTAACTGAGTCTAAATCTGATTCTGACTCTGAAGGATTCATCAATTTCTATCCACAAAAGCCATTTAGGTGCTTGTTCTGTCCCTTGTCATACAGTGAGGGAAAAAAGTATTTGATCCCCTGCTGATTTTGTATGTTTACCCACTGACAAAGAAATGATCAGTCTATAACTTTAATGGTAGATTTATTTGAACAGTGAGAGACAGAATAACAACAAAAAAATCCAGAAAAACGCACATCAAAAATGTTATAAATTGATTTGCATTTTAATGAGGGAAATAAGTATTTGACCCCTCTGCAAAACATGACTTAGTACTTGGTTTAAAAACCCTTGTTGGCAATCACAGAGGTCAGACGTTTCTTGTCGTTGTCCACCAGGTTTGCACACATCTCAGGAGGGATTTTGTCCCACTCCTCTTTGCAGATCTTCTCCAAATCATTAAGGTTTCGAGGCTGACGTTTGGCAACTCGAACCTTCAGCTCTCTCCACAGATTTTCTATGGGATTAAGGTCTGGAGACTGCCTAGGTCACTCCAGGACCTTAATGTGCTTCTTCTTGAGCCACTCCTTTGTTGCCTTGGCCGTGTGTTTTGGGTCATTGTCATGCTGGAATATCCATCCACGACCCATTTTCAATGCCCTGTCTGAGGGAAGGAGGTTTTCACCCAAGATTTGACGGTACATGGCCCCGTCCATCGTCCTTTTGATGCGGTGAAGTTGTCCTGTCCCCTTAGCAGAAAAAAAACCCCAAAGCATAATGTTTCCACCTCCATGTTTGACGGTGGGGATGGTGTTCCAGGGGTCATAGGCAGCATTCCTCCTCCTCCAAACACGGCGAGTTGAGTTGATGCCAAAGAGCTCCATTTTGGTCTCATCTGACCTCAACGCTTTCACCCAGTTGTCCTCAGAATCATTCAGATGTTCATTGGCAAACTTCAGACAGGGATGTATATGTGTTTTCTTGAGCAGCGGACCTTGCGCGCGCTGCAGGATTTCAGTCCTTCACGGCGTAGTGTGTTACCAATTGTTTTCTTGGTGACTATGGTCCCAGCTGCCTTGAGATCATTGACAAGATCCTCCCGTGTAGTTCTGGGCTGATTCCTCACTGTTCTCATGATCAATGTAACTCCACGAGGTGAGATCTTGCATGGAGCCCCAGGCCGAGGGAGATTGACAGTTCTTTTGTGCTTCTTCCATTTGCGAATAATCGCACCAACTGTTGTCCCCTTCTCACCAAGCTGCTTGGCAATGGTCTTGTAGCCCATTCCAGACTTGTGTAGGTCTACAATCTTGTCCCTGACATCCTTGGAGAGCTCTTTGGTCTTGGCCATGGTGGAGAGTTTGGAATATGACTGATTGATTGCTTCTGTGGACAGGTGTCTTTTATACAGGTAACAAACTGATATTAGGAGCACTCCCTTTAAGAGTGTGCTCCTAATCTCAGCTCGTTACCTGTATAAAAGACACCTGGGAGCCAGAAATCTTTCTGATTGAGAGGGGGTCAAATACTTTTTTCCCTCATTAAAATGCAAATTAATTTATAAAATTTTTGACATGCGTTTTTCTGGATTTTTTTGTTGTTATTCTGTCTCTCACTGTTCAAATACAACTACCATTAAAATTATAGACTGATCATTTCTTTGTCAGTGGGCAAACGTACAAAATCAGCAGGGGATCAAATACTTTTTTCCCTCACTGTATTGAGACTGGACTACTCGCTCCTGGAAGGCCATTCAATCTCTGCAACTGATCCAGAACGCAGCTGTATGACTTGCTTTTGTCGTGTGTGTGTGATCCAAAATGCAGCTGTATGATTTGTTTTACACATCACCCTATTGCTGTGCTCCATACATGGGCTTCCTGTAACTGCCTGCATAAAATTTAAAATACTGCTTGCCTACAAAGCCACAACTAGACCCATTTACCTTAAAGTAGTTATCACACCGTGCACTGCACCACATTCCAGTCAATGCCCTACCATTGCTCTGTTGGACCCACCTTCTATCAGCATATAAGGAAGGCATGCATCAAGGTTCTTCTCTGTTCTGGCGCCTAGGAGCTGGAATGAACTTCCCCTAGATGTGCCCTAGATTCACTGGCTGTCTTCAAACAACTAAAGACCTACCTCTTCATGAAGTACTTAAATTAGCACTTTGGCATTTTTTTTTTTTAATTGTTCTGGTCTTATGGTTTTTTTAGACTGATATTAGTCAATACAAGTGCCATCTACTCAGAGCAGCTAGTTAACTATTGTAAATTAATAAACGTCACATGCACAATGTGCTAGAAGTGATAAATCTGTTATTGTGATAAAACATGACCAAACTGTTGTTACTGACCTGTGCACTGTCCATTATGAAAGCTGAATCCAGCACCACAGGATGTGCACCGGTACGAGCCTGGAGTGTTCACACACACCTGACCACGACACTGCAGATGGTTCTCACACTCATTTACGTCTAACACACACACACACACATACACACACACATACACACCCCCACACACACATACTATGTATGCATCTCTCTCAATATAGACAGTATAGGCCAGGAGGGCAATATGAATGTGTGTGAAGGAGTATTTCACCTGTGCACATGTTGTCCTGAAGCTTGTACCCTGTTTGACACACACATCTGTAGCTGCCAGGTGTGTTCTCACAGCGGCCGTTAGCGCAGGGGGCAGGAACCTGATGACACTCATTAATATCTAAGAGAGCAGATTGTATGAATATTGTTCAAATGGTATAAATGAATGAATGCAAGGATGAAGAAATTTAGACACAATTGTATTTACCTGTGCATCTTCTGTTAATTATTGCAAACCCGGGGCCACATGACACACATCTATATGAACCCAGAGTATTAATACATCCCTGACCAGGGCACTGCAGAGAGTCCTCACATTCATTCACATCTGAAACAAAGACAGATACAAATGCACATTCATATATGTATGCCATCAGATGCCCTTTATATGTTTTTAGTAGCAATCCAAGTTCTCCAAAATGAATTAAGACATAAAATCCGTTGGTTTTTGGTTAGGGACTCTGTCCATCAAACCATGTATTTCCAATGATGTGACAAAAACAGCAACATTCCACCTCTTATGTACTTTGTTTTGTTAGCATCTCTTAGCTAGTGTTGTTTTTATGAATATTACATTTTCCCAGACTACTCAGTGACAGATTTTTATAGTTTTTAATATTAATAATTGTTGATGCAGTCTTGCTAAATTCAAGGTGAAAGCACACAACTTCACATGACATTGTGTGAAAACATTTTTTACATGAGAAATCTTGTTAAATATCTGTAATAGCTGTATTAACTAAACCTAAAGTTTTAGAGATAAAGTTTTATCTTTTTTTATATAGTTTTTCCTCAACAAAAAGACTTACAAACAGATAGATAGATAGATAGATAGATATCATGTCAAAAGTTTACATACACATAGGTTAAAGATATTAAAACTCAATTCTTCACACCTACAAACATTTCATCTTACCATACATTACTTGCGTTAAGTCAAATTTCAACTTTAATTTACGATATTGATGTAACTCAGTCATGTTTGTGGGCTTCCTTGCTCGCTTTTCAGTTCCATCCTTAAATTTTCTATGGGATATTCAGGTCAGGGCTTTGTGATGGCCACTTCAATACTTTCACTTTGTTGTCTTTAATTTTCTTACAGCTTTATGTTTTATGCATTTGGAGGTATGTTTAAGATCACTGTCCTGCTGGAAGACTCAGCAAGTTGGTTGTGACCACGTTTTAACTTTCTGGCTGATATCTTGGGGTGTTGCTTCAGTATTTCAAGATAATCCTTTGGCCATCAATTTTCAGAAGTGCACCAGTCCCTTTTTTCAGTCAAACAACATGATGCTGCCATCCCCATGCTTCACAGTTGGGATGGTGTTCTTCAGATTAAAATCCTCACCCTTTCCCCTCCATGCATAGTGATGATTATTATGACAAAATAGTTCAATTTTTGTTTCATCTGACCACAGAACACTCGCCCATCTTAGAGTAGGGACATCTCTTAATAGTAGATGTACATACTTTGTTACCTGATGTCTCTAATTCCTTCACCACTTCCTTTGTTGTTGTCTTGGTGTTCAGTTGAACCTTTTGGACCAATGTTCATTCATCCCTAGGAATTTGTAACTCCTACTTGAACAATGCAGTGTCCGTGTGGTCCCAAGATATGTACATTTGCATACAATTGGTTGTACAGATGCTTGTGGTACCTTCAGTTGTTTGGCAATTGCTCCTAAGGAGGAACTGGACTTGTGGAGGGCCACTTTTTTTTTCTCAGAACTTAGCTGAGTTGCTTAAATCTTCCCATGGTTTCAAGGGTCAACGGCACTGGCTAGACTCCTAACTCCTAATTATGACAATTGGCCAATCAGAAACTTCCTATAGTCATTACATAATAAAAAAAAAATTCCAGACTGTTTAAAAAGAGACAATTAAGATTTGATACACTGGAATTCTGATGTAGTGAATTACAGTTTAAATAAATGAGTCTCTAACCGATTGATTTCAAATGACCTATGAACAAAGATGCCCTAATTGACTTGCCAAAAGAAATGTATGCTAACATGAAATGTGTGAGATTGAATATCTTTAAACTAGATGTTTGTAAACCTTTGACCTCAACGGTAGATAGATAAATATATATTTTTATTTAAAATAAAAACAAAAATTAAAGAACTTTATTAATAGAAAAGTCAATTAATAGAAAAATTCAGAATGAAATTCAGACTAGAGTCAGCACTGTATGTCATATATCATGGAGGTAACTCTGGACTTCATTTCCCAGCAGCCACTGCACCATACTACATCATTCTCACATGACCACCTGCACCTGTATCACGTTTCTGTTTAACTAGCACTCCTATATATAGCCACTGTTTGTACTGCTTCCTTGTCTCACGTAAATTGTCTTCTATGCTTTTGTCGACGTGTCCATGTTTAGTTTTTGCCACAGTATTTTGCCAAGTTGTCTTAGTTTTGTTGTTTGTTTGTTTATTAAACTGTTTGGAAATCTGCGATTGCTTCCGCACCTACCTTTGTAACATGACACTGTACCTGTGCAGGTGTTACCCTGTAGCTTGAACCCATTATTACACACACATCTGTAGCTGCCAGGTGTGTTCTCACAGTGGCCGTTAGAGCAAAGAGAAGGACGCTGACGACACTCATCAATATCTGTGTGACATGAGAAAATTAGCAATAAGGCTAATGATGAAAATGTTTAAAATAATAATAATAATTACACAGTCTTAGTAGCCATCAGTTTAGGATTGTGCAAGCTGCATGTTTAAATCACCACTTAGTTCAAATGCTGTGTTGAGTTGTTAAGTATCTTGGTGTTAAGTAGTTGTTAAGTAGTTTGGGGTTTGGCAGTGTTCTAAATAAGAAAACACATGTGGACAGCAGGATTGAAACCTGCTGAGCTTGTGAGGCAGTAAAGGCTGATTTTTACTTGACGTTAACTATGCAAGATGGCCGCAGTGCGTATTTTACGGTCATCTGGCGAGTCACGTAGAAATGAATGCAATTAACGCAGTGCTATTGAGTACTAACGCTAACAGGTTTCCTATTACAGTGAGTGTTTGAATTTTAAAAACCTCTTTAACCTACTGAAAGGTTTGTTTTGAGCACCTCTTTTCGGGATTTTCTAAATTAGTAAATAATTTTACATGTATGGTCAGGGTTTTCGATTTGAAACACAGCCTGATGACGAAAATCACGCCCACCGCAGAATGTTTTAAAGAGAAACAGAGCTTGTCAGCATGCTTAAAAATGTTGTGCATGAAATTGCTAAAGATTACAGTTTGATTTGGAAACAAGACGGACAGAGATTTTTTGGCTCTGTTATGCCATATAGTGGATGCTGCATTTAATCATCCAGATGTATGTAAGATACACAACCAAGTGTACAGTGCCACTAGCTTAGGTGCTGCTCATGCTCACATATGCCTGGTTAAAATGAAGCACAAACAATGTAAATATCACACACAAAGTTTACACAATGAAAAACTGGAGACTGTAATTTAACTTAACCTTGTAACTCCAATACAAAACTATTGATGTCAACTTTGGACAGAAAACATGTCTTGCTGGATGCACAATTTGGGGGAAGAAAATGTGCATGCGCATTTAATTTTTGGTTAAAAGGTTCCTTTAACCCTAAATGAATAAATTGAGTGTGTGTTGATTTAACACACCTGAGCACTGGCTGTTAAGGAGACCAAATCCAGGTTTGCAGGGCACACAATTATAGGAACCCTGAGTGTTTACGCACTCCTTCCCCGGACAGCGGAGCGGGTCATCACACTCATCAGTGTCTGAAACACACAGATGTAAGTTATCTGGATTCCACGACATCATAATTTGTACATCTTTATATGTTCATATGTCTCAATGACATATAAGTGAGACATTGGGATACACTGGGAGTAAGAATTAGAGGAGCAGAGAAGGTTACCTGTGCAGGTGTTGTTCTGCAGTTTGTATCCTGTCCTGCACACACACCTGAAGCTGCCGAGCATGTTCTCACAGCGCCCATTAGTACAAGGGTTAGGGATCTGACGACACTCATCAATATCTGTAATATATTAATAAAAGTGATTGATTATATATAAAAGTCTGGCATGGATTAAGTTAAAAATAAAGTAGAACATTAAAAATATGCCCACAGTTTGAAGGATAATTTGACTGAGCACTCATCTGCTATGCTTACAGCTCACTTACATGTAGTTCATAATTTTATCTGTACAAAACTCCAATCCTATAGGTCTGAATACTGATTTGCACATTTTTGGTATTAAGTTCTCAATATGCACACTTAACCCAACTCTGAATCTGACTCTAACAGAGAAAAAAGTTGGCAGACAGAGATTTAGCTGAAATTACTAAGAGACATTTGCCAAAAAACTACTTTAGTTTAGTTGATGTCAGTAAAAGACCAACACAGTGTTTCAGTACCCGATTTAACAAACCCTTGATAACTTGCTCTAGTATTTATATGCCCATCAAAAAATATGATTTCAATATAGGTCGGCTCCTCGATTTGTACAGCCAGGCTGGAGTTTGTTCCACTGCTAGTACACACCTGTGTGACGGATGCAACACTCTTCAAGTTGTTAGGCATACTGCAAACAATATTGGAGCAAGATCAACTGCTAAAGAGATTGTTAACACACACTGACCTGAGCATAGGTTTTGCTGGGCATTACTCCGGTAGCCTGAAGGACACACACACTGAAAACTTCCCACTGTGTTCTCACACTGACCAGCCAAACACGGCCTCGG
This sequence comes from Ictalurus furcatus, assembly GCF_023375685.1. NCBI lineage: Eukaryota > Metazoa > Chordata > Actinopteri > Siluriformes > Ictaluridae > Ictalurus > Ictalurus furcatus. The sequence continues at coordinate 23,678,865 of NC_071258.1, forward strand.
AGTCAACAAACACTCATTTATATCTGTGAAAATACAAACCGATACATTTCTATTCATTTGAATTAAGATTGTAACGCTAACATTGCTACTTTCAACATGCCAAATACTTTTTATGATGGCTAAAAAAGCTTGTGCATTACCAATGATGTACTGCACAAAGAAAAGCGGGTTGGTTTTCAAACATAACATACATAACATTGTGTAATGAAATAATATGCAAAGTTATATATACTGTATTATGTGTAATATGGTACTAGAGGTCAGATGTTTTTAGCTTCCTCGTGTCCCTGATTAGAAAGGAGGATATTTGCTAGCTACTGTTAGAAATGTAATGCATATGACAAAAAGTTTGATGTAGTATCTATGTTCATTAGCTCAAAGTACATACTGTTTGATGTATTCCTGTGTTGATTACTTACAACAAATTCCAGAAAGTACTCTTCTATCAAAGAGCATTTGAAAGACTGATATTTAATTTGCAATTAATAAAACTTAAATAACTATGGATTGGGACACTTGACATAGTGTAAGATGAGTTACAAGAAAAGAAAAAGTCAAAACTTTGTGTTATTGTAGTCTATTTAATAGTAAGTTGTTGGCTAGTAGGCTAATTAGTGGTTTGTACAGTTATTGTTTATGGCTCAGCTCAAATCAAATCTAGCATTTAGAACATAGACTTATACCTCCTTCAAGGACAAAAGAACAGCTGAGGAGGCTTAACGGTTTGGATCACATGACCTTTGGGGTCAAAGGTTATTATTGAGGCAGAAAAATAAAACTCTAATGGTGATTATCTGGGTGGTAAATACAAAGACTCTTGAAAATAAAAGGCCAATGTGACTTGTGTGAAAGCATGACCAAGTTTTCAAAACCTTTTAAATGAACTCTGACCTTTGAGAGCTTTAAAAGGCCTATGGAAAAAATGTAGTAAAGCCTAAAGGATGCTGAAAATTGGTAATTCTTGAGGAAAAACAACAATGGCATCACTCCATAGACGAATCCTGAATTTTAATTTAGGTTGTAGCTTTTCGAAGAAAAATATACAAATTTCAGTCACACACAAATACAGCATTTTATTCAAATGTATTACTTGAATCAAATTTTCATTTATTATGGCAATTTACTATTATTATTATTATAAATTATAGTTGATTTTCTATTAAGAATCCATTATTTAACACCAAGACAGATCCAGTGTTAATCTAGTCGAAATATTCTGTTCTCACACAGTTCATTTTTTGCATACTGTCGTAATGCATACAGAATAGGGGTGTAACCCAAAGACACTATCTGTATCTGTTTATCAGTTTAAAACCCTACCACTATACTGTCAGCCTGGTATGTGAATTCTGGCACTTTTTTTTTTTTTTTTAAATGTAACTAGAGATGTGCACACAATTGATTTCCTAGTCATGTAGTTATTATTTTTGATTGTACTTGATTTTAAGTTTAAGGGGGCAATTAGTTTTTCACATTGGTGATAGGTGTTGGATAACTTTTTTTTTTTGCTTCAATTAAAAAAAAATTGTATTGTGTGTTTACTCAGGTTGCCTTTTGTTTTATGTTTTATTTCATTTGAAGATCTAAAACTATTTAGTATGAGATATACACAAAAACAGAAGAAATACTTTTTCACAACATTGTATCTCAAAGATCATGTCTTGAATATTTTTCTTTTGCCTTGCCACTTCTTCCACAAGTAGCTTGCATAAGTATTTTCTACCAGATAAGGTGAAATTTTGCAGCTTTAACTACATGCCCAAAAAATGCACTAATTTTAGTCTCTGCTGTTTTTGGAAGATTATAATGCAGGAGAAGAATGGAATACATTTCATACCTTGGCAATGACCTGATTGAGAATTGAGGATGAACCCAGGATTACACAAACATGTGTGCCTCCCTCCAGGCTTATCGACACACCGACCCGGCCCACAAACCTGAGGGTTAGCCTCACACACACGCTTGTCTGTAAAACATACACAAACAATGTAAATAGCAGTGATGACCGGTCATGATATTAAATAGAAGGGCTAAAATCTAATATCTATCAATTGCACTACAGTGACACTATTAGGGTTGCGCAATGCATTATATCTCATTGATGGTATAATAAGAATGTGGTTGATAACGTACTGTTCTCTCTTCTCATCCTTTTATGTTCTTTATACTTTGATTGGACAATGTATGCTTAGTCTATCTACTTTTAGTTTCATTTAATTTATGTCAACTAGAGACATGCATAGGACTCATATTTAAGGAATATAAGGGAGTCATGCAAAGGGTGCAGAGCTATGAGAGTAAAACAGTGGAACAAGAAGAGGAGGTACAAACCCGATTTACCCTCATTCATGGGCAATATAAGATCTGCCACTAATAAAATGGAAGAATTCAGAGCAGTAACTAGGAGTCAGTGAGAATACTGTGAGTGCAGTATTATGTGCTTTCTTTATGGAGGCCTGGCTAACAGAACTGTTCCCCGATGCCAATTCCTGATCTCATTGCAGACTTCCATTTAATGAATAACAGGGAAAGTTTCTAAAGCAGAGGAAGTGGGCCAGCGATATTTGTGACCATTAAATGGTGTAATCCTGGACATATACATTTAAAGGAACAGCTTTACACTCCATACATAGAGCTACTAGTCATTAGCATGCGACCATATTTCCTGCCAGGGAGTTCTTGCATGTTATCGCAATGGTGTATGTCAAGTCCTTTGCCGACACAGCCTCTGTGTGTGACTTCAATCATATCATGCCAAAATCTCCCAGACTTTGCCCACTTTTTTTTTTACTTTTATGTCAAATGCCATACCAGGCAGAACAGAATCCTGATGCAAACATCAAGAGTGCATACTTCTCCAACCCACCACTGTAGTGCTGACATCACATCTGATGAAGCCCCTCAAAAGGCTTGTCTTACGTCACCTCAGGACACATGTGGGCACAACACTGGACCCCCTACATTTTGCCTATTTCTCACATATAGGGGTGGAGGATGCTGAGATCTACCACAGAGCTTATTCTCACCTGGAGATGATGGGAAGCACTGTGAGAGTCATGTGTTTAACATTTCATGTGCCTTTAACACCATCTAGCCTACTCTGATGAGGGAGAAGCTGCATGCAGCACAGGTGAAGACTGCCCTGGTGTTGTGATCACTGATTACCTGATCTATGGGGCAGTGGTGGCTTGGTGTTTAAGGCTCTAGGTTACTGATCGGAAGGTCGGAGGTTCAAGCCCCAGCACTGCCAAGCTGCCACTGTTGGGCCCTTGAGCAAGGCCCTTAACCCTCTTTGCTCCAGGAGCGCTGTATCATGGCTGACCCTATGCTCTGACCCCAGCTTCCTGACATGCTGGGGTATGCGAAGAAGAGAATTTCACTGTGCATATGTATATGTGATAAATAAAGACTCATTATCATTATCTGCAGGCCCCAGTATGTGCGGCTACAAAACTGGGCCAGCAGCATGGCTACAAACAATACCAACAATCATTAAGGGAGCCATATCAGTCAACTACAAACATACTGTAACTTCTCCACCGGAGAAGGCATGTTGGTTTATTTGCACTACTCTTTTGAGGATGAACATCATACTTTAAGAGTTTTGCTCAGTCCAGTCCTGCACAATGACATTTTTGCACACTGTTATAACCTACATATGAGGGTATCTGGTTATATTCTGTCCCATTTTGCAGATAATCCATATTCCATTTATATACACCTGCTGTCCACTTTATTCGGAACACCTGTACACCTGTATATTCATGCAGTTATCTAATCAGCAAATTCAAAAAATCATACAGATACAGGTCAAGAGCTTCAGTTAATGGTCACATCAAACATCAGAATGAAGAAAACATGTGATCTCTCAGAAGGGCTGGTTTGAGTATTTCATAAACTGCTGACCAGGGAATTTCACACACAACACCACAGAATCATGCAAAAAAACAAAAAACAACAACAAAAAAAACATCCCATGAGTGTAGGGTCTGCAAGCTGAAACACTTTGTTGATGAGAGAGATCAGAGGAGACTGACCAGACCGGTCTGAGCTGACAGGTAACTCAAATAAGCACTCTTTACAACCATGGTGAGCAGAAAAGCATCTCAGAACGCACAACACATCAAACCTTGAGGTGGATGAACTACAACACATCAGAATCTGAAAGAATTCACACATCAGAAAGAATCTGAGGCTCTCATGGGCACAGACTCACAGACTGAAACTCACTGGACAGTTGAAGACTGGAAAAAGACCAGGCAATTTTTTTCTAATCTTCAACTGGCCAGTTTGTTACCACGGGTGTAAAGATTGATTATTTGAGGTATACTATATCCTCCCAGGCAGCTGAAATCAACCTGGCCATCTTCCTCTGATCTTACAACAAGGCGTTTCCACCAACAGAACTGTCACTCACTAGGCTTACTGCAATAGTCGGTGTTGCCTGTGCAACAATTGACAGTGTTCGGCTGCACACGGATTACATCACTTGCCAACCACGGCACCGCCCCCACTGTATTTTGCTTTTATAGTAATAAAAACCATTTTGTTCGGTTACAGAATGGACTCTACAATTAAAAACTGAACACGTCTGCTCAATTCCGCATGAGCCGCATGAGTCAGAGTCGCAACACACATCAGCAGGAGTCAGATTTCGTTTATCGCATGATGAGAGTGAGGCGAGTTGACTGAGAAGAGGAGTGAGGTGAGCTGACTCACAAGAAGAGTGAGGTGAGCTGACTGACAAGAAAAGTGAGGCGAGCTGACTGACAAGACGATGGTGGAAGATTTGGTTTCAAAGCAAAAAGTAAAAGCGCCTATTTGGCAATATTTTAGATTTAAACCCAATGTGCTTATTCATTTTGTTAATAAAGCTGTCTTATTCGTTTTGTTAATAAAAGTTATATGTTTAATATATGCAAGTTTGTCATTGTACTGTTTTGTTGTTGCTGTGTTTTTCATTAGGAATAATAATGAACCCACCATTCAAGCAACTGCTGCCACTGAATTGACGCTAATTCGAAAGGGAGAGAGAAATGCGCACGGCCATTCATAAGCAATTTAAAAGCAAAGGGAAAAAGAGGGAAACGTGCCAACGACACCCCTCTGGGAAAATTTCCTCACCATCACATCCCTATCACTTACTCAATGTTTTTTTGTTTTTTGCACCATTCTGTGTAAACTCTAGAGACTGTTGTGTTTGTAAATCCCAGGAGATCAGCAATTTATTAAATATTCAAAACAGCCCTTCTGGTAGCAACATCCATGCCATACTCAAATTCCCATAGATAACACCTTTTCTTCGTTCTGATGTTCGGTGTGAACATTATCTGAAGCTCTTGACCTGTATCTGCATGATTTTTTTTTTGCATTGCGCTGCTGCCTGCTGATTAGATAACTGCATAAATGTGCAGGTGTACAGGCGTTCCTAACAAAGTGGATGGTGAGTGTATTTGCTTATCATTTGAAGAATAGCTCAATAAGCTAGCGAACTATTTTTCTGCAGACATTAGCTAGCTACATTAGATTGAAGTTCAGTTGTATATGAGGCAGATTAAACAGACAGACAGCAGACAGACAGATGTGCTGAAGATTAGAAAACAGGTTGGAAATTATATCCTACCACATGTTAATCCGTTACACCTTTTTTCAGGAGGAGGACCTGGTTAGCTATGATAGCTAGCATCTATGGAAAAGTAAAAAATCTTGTATCCTGTATCATGGGTTATAAAGCAGGATGCTGGTAGCATTGAGGCTAAAGTCAAATACGCAGCATGTCTCAAACTCTTACCAGGACTGTTCTCTGTATCTGCATCCTAGTGAGCCAGTCCATACAAGGTAACTTGGCAAGAACATTCTTCCCTGCAATGCTCTTTGCATATTTGGTTTTTAAAAAAGCAGGCCGAGATTGTATTAGCAGGGCAATGTGCTGTATTACATACTTGTGTTTATATAGGTGCATATGTGTGTTTATACTGTATTTGTGTAATGTACGTGTCTTTCACTCACTGTATGCCTTTGAGTCACTGAAAGTCACTATACATAGAATGGTTAGCGATACTCTCTCAACTTTGTCCAAGTCCATATTTTTTGGCTTGCATAAAACACTGGCACCAGCTCGGTCTATTTACATATCAAAGGAATGGACTGAAACCATATTCCATATCGTGCTCACATTTCTCTGAACAAAAAATTTAAACAGCTTTCTGGCACTGTTGTCGTTTGTGCGGTTTTCAGTTCAGTATCTGCTTACAGGTTCCCGTTTTCAAAAAGGAAGACATTAAAGGCCATATAACAATGCAGCAGAGTGAGGGTTCAGTTATTCAGTAAACAAAAGCTGCTGGAATAAATATTGTTTCTAGGAACAGTTTATTAACAAAAATAAATGAAATGCACATAATCTTTCCCTTACCAAGAGATGCTTGATGTCTGTGGTTTGCTTTTGTAGTATTTCACTGAAGCCACATAACTTATGCAGGTAACATGTAAGAAAAGCTTATACCCAAAGGACATGGCATCATACACATTTCATAGCTACATTATTTGTACTAGTATTACACACACTTGCTTAAACTATCAAAATACACTTATTGCCCTATGATTTTTTTAAATAAACTAAAATACTTACAGAGGAAATTGAAAAATTAAAGTGTGTATAAACATAGTGGAAGCAAAGAAGATACAAGAGTAAAAATTAATTGGACAAGAAATTAGGAATGATTGTGATTTTTAATTATTTTCTGACCTGTTCCGCGTGGAGGTGGGCGGGCCGTAGAGGGAACTGGGAGAGGTATTAGAGAATAGTGGTGTCTGTTAACCGATGGCCTGCTTGTCTGGGTCCTAATAACATCTATTTACGAGAAAAAAAATTATTATGCTTATCATTAAACATAAATGAACATAAGAAAACATAAAAATAAATTACTTAAACAAATAAACAAGTGTTCATTTGAATTACATTTTGAAATGGAAAATATATAGGCAAAAAAGATCTTTTGATTTTGAGCTGATTTTTGAGTCAAGCTATTAAAATGAGTCAATATTTAATTAAAAAAAAAAGATTTCCATCTGTGCCTGTGAGTCCAAGAGAGCTAAATTGGCCATGCTCTCAGGGAGGGAGGGGTGGTACATCTTCTCTCCCTTATCAATCACAGCGACACTAGCCAATATTGGGCATCTTTGGGCGGATAGTGCAGATAGTGCTTGTGTGTTATGCCACCCCCAGCATTTCTGAAACATTTGTAAATCTGGTGGAAATTTTTTGTTTGGTTTCACTTACACAAACATTTACACACAACTTTACTAAAAGACTGATAAATGAGGCCCAATGTGTACTGCAACCAGTTCTCACACTGAGGATAATAAAGTTAATTCAGTTGCGTTCATGTCAATTCTCATGTTATGGGTACTCACAGGGCTGTTCTTTGCTTGGCTGACTAGTTGATGAAGCAGGTCTTCCTGTTTGTCTGTGTTGACTCAACAGTGGTTCACTCTGAATGATGAAAACTTCTGATGTAGTTGGCTGTCTCTGACCAATACTGGATTGCTGAATCCTGACATTATGGGTGATAGTCGCAGATTGAGGCCTCGTAGGTGTTTGGTTATGTGGTGGTTCATTTCTTGTTGTTGATTGTAATAATGATGTATCATATCTAGTCACTGTAGTTGAAGTGCGATTTGTCTGAGAAACCAGTGCAGGGTTGGGTAATTCTGCAACCCTCTGATTCAATTTTAGTGTGTTGGGTGAGTAATGGTAGCCAGGACCAGCAGGGCAAATCTCCTTAAATTCAACTGCAGACAGACAGATTGTTCAGCATTAGCAAATTATAGCAAACTGACTTGTGGTGTAATCTTGAAGCTTTCTCATTCCTAATTCCCAGACCCTCTGTGTGTGGTGTGACACCTAGGAAATTATTAAATAGTTTGGACAAAAATGATCTCTACTCAAGAAAAATCGGCCAACCTCGGAGGCGTGAACTACTGTAATGGATGTAATTTGCAAAATCTGAATGGGAAACCCAGGAAATCAATTTAACCAGGTGCTTAACACATCCCTCAATCTGCATAACTTTCACCACTTAAATATTGATGTAACTTAAGTTGCTAAAATTGCCCTAAATGTACTGTGTTCTTCTTATCCCCAAATGTAGTCAATTAGCCAACACATGGTGTCTGAAATTTTGCTTCTTTAGTTTTGCACTGGAGCTAGGAAGATAACGAAGCTAACCAGTAATGAAAGCCTCCAGTGTAGTGTAGTGCATGTCTACAGTAAATTTCCACACACTTCTCTTAAATCAGCTTGTTGAGTTGTTCAATATCTCAGTCTTGTTTATGTGGTTTCTGACACTATATGACACACTGTTGTAAGAAAAAATGATGAGGATGTCAAAGATCCCAATGAAGAATACTTTATTCCAGCATGGCAGTGACAAAGTATATGAAGCACTTCAAGTTCCTCGGAGTCAAAGTGAACCCCGAACAATATCAGCACAGATATTTCATACTGTGTTTCAAACCAGGTTTTTTGTGTGTAATGTAAATGAGGTTTCATCTAAATGTAAATTAAGGATTTGATGTGCTCATATTCCATTCTCACAGTACAGACGTTGTTACAGGTGTGACCCAAAAAATGGTGAGGTGTGTCTTTCTGAATGATAATTACAGTCATGTAACCCTTTGTTCAGGGAGGGTTCTTAATGTCCCACTGCCGCTCCTATACTATAACTGTGTGAATGTCACTTTAGGTGGTATTATGCACATATTGCTAAGATTGAAGTGAATTGTCCCTTTGATAATTCAGCCTTTTTTGGGGAACAAGCTTATCCCAAAACAATTCGGGGTGGAATCAGCTGAGAGGCAGTCTATAATTTCTTACACTGTTGTTTATACATACATATACATATATGTTAAAAACTTGATTATTGATTCAGATTTCTAAAACTGAATGGAACAAGTGATTTGGATGTTTGTTACAGTTCAAAATGTCTTTAAAATGTTTTAAAGTTTTTTAATTATTCTTTTTTGCATTTCCATACAAATGGTCTTAACTGTAACTGTAACTATAGCAGCAAAATTCAGATACAAAATTCAAGACAGACATGTCTTGGCTGATTGCCTACATCCAGTGTAAGAGGGAAACTTTCATTCTATACTGTGTTCACCTCCACTTTTTGAGCATTGGCTGATATTGATGTGATTCTAGATTTTTAATCAGGCGGTCCTTTGTTTAGTGACTAATGAGCAACAAATGCATGATTATTGTTCAATATACAGTATCATTCTGTGCATTTTACATTTACAACCTGACAGGTGCTTTTATCCATAGTGACTTATTTAAAGCACAGAAGTGAGTTTATGGTTAAAAAATTTATTTATATTTATATATTTCCCCTTGCCATAATTAAGCCAATTTGAGGCACAGTAATAAAAAGTTAGACAGTAAATTTACACAATGCAAAACAAAGTCTATAAAATGTTCTTGCTTGCTAGGAACATTTGAGGTAATTGGTATATTTCATTTTTGGGCCAAACTGGTCATTTAAACCTCTCTTCTAATCTCTTCTAGAGAAGGCAAGTGTGACTTAAAACAGCTGTTTTATTAAACATATGTGAAAAATGCTAAGGAATTAAAACCTGTCACAACATTACAACCTGTCTAAAAGACTCACCTAAAAGACCCACAGTTTTAAAATGACAACATTTTTAAAAAATACAACCTAATCATATGTAATGTTGAGTAAATTGAGGGGGAAAAAACCTACATATCCCAGCACCCCACACTTTAATCTGATTCATTGCAACATTTTTGGCTGGAAAATGTCTAATCACGCTTCTCTCAGCTGTGGCCAACATTCCCATACTTTCCAAGTAAGTGTATTACATAAATCTTAAGATGTTTATTGATAAATGTTGCACAAAGAAATGCACAAAATATGTGTCATAGAGAGGTTTTTGACACAGAAGTTTTCCCATTCAGTTAATGCATACATTTTCATGCAAAATGATTTCTTATCTTTATTGTTCTTGTTGTACATTAATTATTTTGATATGAGTTTTAAGCTTTTAAATGGTTAGATCGTTATGGATTTTAAGGTTATATATTTTTAAATATTAACATTTAATAATATAACTAAAAAATAAATAATAATATTAACACATTAAATGTGAGGTAACTATGCATTAATATGTCATAATTTTATTTGTATGGGTAGGTGTTGTAGTCCACTGCTGTATTGTTGTTTGTATAGTTAAAGATTCTTTGTCTTGCCCTGATATATTGATGGATAATAAAATATGTAAAACTAAAATCTGAGGATAAATATGGGTAAACGTTCACAAAATAAAACAAGTCACTCACCAGATCCAAAATAGGGGCAGGCCTCACACTTCCTTCCCCAGGCTTTACCGACACGACTGCAACAGCAGATCTGCTTGGTGATGTTCTTCAGGATGGGCAAAGAACAGGAGCCCTGAGAGACAACACGGAAACACTGATCCTTCTCCTCTGAGATCACCTTCTGGGCTGTGCAGAGGGGAAAAAAACGTCATAACATATAGCATAAAGGCAAAACAATACCAATCAAACATAAAAGACTGTGACTAGACTGAGTGAACAGAGACATGGACTCAAACATGCAGCATTCTTCTCATGCCAGTCCATTAATATTAAGGAAATCATAAAGTGGTTAAACCCACTGAGAACCCCATTTCTCTCATATCTCAGCTCAGTATCTATAGGTTGTCTGTTACATTTGGGTCATAAAGAAAACTCTTGCACATCATGCTTTCTTTATATATTCTCAAAGTGGAGTCTGTTTATTTATTTTGATAAAGTGGTGGAAATCCCAAGCTATCATTATCAAGGTTTTTATAGTTATTTGCATGATTACTCAACTTGGACCTAATTTGTTCTGTCAGTGGAAAGTTCAGTAATAAAAAAAAAAGCTCTATGCCTCTAAAATAGCCAAAATATTATTAGTATAATATTTACATTGGAATAATAACCTTAATATTTAAAATTGTTGCATTCCTAAAGTAAATCTACAATGGAGGGGGTCTACAAAGAGTTTGAGAACCCCTTTTTCTAGACTAAATGAACTCTTCCTATGGCTACACAATATATGGTTTCTTAGCTCTTAATGTAATTATTACATCAGTAATATGTCAGTAATTATTATGTCAGTGAGGCTGAAATATTGTGATGGTGTGTAATAGTGTTAATTATTCTCAGACCATGATTCATCCAGTGTTCTGGATGAATCATGGTGTTCACATCATCCAACACACACCGGGTCTGTCAGAACAAGTTTAATTTATTTGAGTACTAATAATTCTTTTCATAATATTTACACAATTTACATATTGATAACATAATATTTAAAGGCAAAATTTCCATTTTAAAACCCCATGTTCTACTTTTAGTCAATAACAAAAGTCAACAAAAGTTTAACAAACCTTTTGGCAAAATGACCAAAGCTACTAAGCTTCATACAACTATTTTCTGGTAATTATGTATTTAAATCCATTTCTCTTATTTTGCTATTGTTACTGCTGTTTATTTAGACAATGTAATTGGCTACTATTTCACAGATGTTTGTGTGGAATATAAAATCTAAAACTTTTCTTAGCATTGATTTTTACTTTCTGTGGTTTATGTGATTTCTAAACATCGTGTAGAACTGTTACTCATTTTTCCTGTTTGTGGCAGAAATTAATGGACTTTATCTTGTAGGTCATTGAAATTAGAATGTGACTCTACAGTCATAGCACACAACAATCAATTTTTAGCCCAAGCCAAGTCATCATACATGTTTAGAAGCCAAGGAATCAATTTGTGATCAAGTTGAGTCTAAACAGCACGTTTTTAAACATCTTCAACCCTGTGCATTAACCATGTTTTAACAAATCAGGCATAACCATATCATGATATAATCACAATATGAGCTCAATATATTTAGCCCATAATGTGCTGCCATACATTTAGCAGTACTTTTAATCTGACTTGCCCACATTTCTGGTTGGCTTAGTAGAGCAGATTTGACAACCAACACAGCTGAGGAAAAAAAAAACTGACACAACATTTTTTAAAAAACACGCACATGCACATGCATGAAAGCATAAACACACAACATACATGTATCCATATACAAAATGCTTTAACAACATTCCAACAAAGTGAAAAATGCTTGTTGAAGCCCCCAAACGTGCACTTGAACAAAAAGGCAGCTGGAATAGTGTAGAAGTCAGAGGTCAAAGGCATCAAGTAAAGCACAAGAAAACAGCAGCACAGCGACGCCTTCTTGCAAACAGCACGGTGAGAGCATCGCACAGCTAAAACTGCCTTTAGCAATTCACCATTCAGGCTTTGTCTCTGTCTTTCAGGACATTCATTTTTGAGGCTTATATTAATTATTTGGATGAATTTATGAGGGACTGAAGAGTGTGTTACATTTATAAAGAATGTATAGAGACACATCCAAAAGTCTGAGTGCACTACCAGGAAACATGTTTATTTAATCAACTAAGGAAAAACTAACTTAGCCAATACTTCACTATTCATTATTTAAATGTAACTACCACCTCTAACATTTGATAACACCTACTGCTGTTAAATTGTTGTTTCTGATTGGTCAGAAGGTGTTCATTATATAACAGCACAGCCCGGCCTATAATTCAAATGATTTCTATTAATGTGCTCATTCTAATACATTATTGTTTCTATAATTAACAAATCATTCACAGAGACTTGCATGGCAAGTGAGCTACATAATCTAAAGCTAATGATAAGTGGATTTAGAAACCATATTATTATTAACCATATAATCATTCTGTTTTCAGGAAACATTTATTTAACATTTACAGAAGTTATCTTGAGTGTCAGTACTTTGTAACAGTCAGTAGGTTCCCTTTCAAAGGGAACTCAACGTTGCATGAGCATCACGCTGTGGGAAGCACCCTCGTGCGTGACCGGTATCTGAAGCTTGTGTAACATCATGCCTATTTAGAGGCCTGCCTTGATCAGGTGACGTGGCAATTAAGCATGTCACGTGATATAAAAATGGCACTTGTGAACTTCGACATCAGCCTTATTATCTTCAGCGAAACTGCATGTCGGTTGTTTGTGTAATGCTTGCAAAAAGACTCTTCATTTCCTCTCTATCTTTAAAAAAAAAAAAAATCTATTTACTTTTCCTTTTTAAAAGAAGAGAAAAGTATGAGTGAAAGAGAATTCAGGAAGTGTGTCATGCCTTGCTCCTATTTCATCATGGGGACGGATGGACACATTTTCTGTGTGAAGTGTCTAGGGATGGAGCATGCCAGGGCAGCCCTCGAGGGGTCTGACTGTGCAAATTGTGAAAGCCTTACAATCAGGCAGCTCCGTTCGCGTGTCGCTCTCTTCTTGTATGGATCTGGAAGAGGTGCCGGATGGAAGAGGATCTCATGCTCTGTCTTCCAGGTCCGGCTCTCTGCTGGATTTTGGAGCTCGCATCACAACTCCTCCTTCAGCTATGGAAAGCCAAAACACCCTCTTGACTCCGAGGAGCCAGTAGGGGGTGCCACTGCACCAAAAACAGAGAGCAGCTCTCAAGCATATAAAGAGCTGCTTGAAGCGATTACTACGGCAGTTGAAAAACTAAATCTAGACTGGCCCAAGGAAGAGAAAGAGGCTCGTAGTGGGCTGGACGAGTGTTTCTCCCCATTGAAAACAAATCTTCCACACACCGGAGAAAACTCCCCTTTCTTCCAGAAGTGCATGATGAAATATCACACTTCTGGGGAAAACCATACACTAGCCACACTTATAAGCCTACAATGTCAGATTATTCAGCCATCATGGAGAGTGAACAGCATGGCTATTTAGCTATACCGAAGATGGAGATATTATTTCTAGCACGATCCAGGTAACTGGCACTTCAACATCGAGATTTTATTCTCGCCCACATGAGGAGCTTGGTGCTCAGGTTGAACCTTAAGAAAAATATGCTTTCTCCAGTGCAGAGGATGACTTTTACAGGGGTTGTATGGGATTCTACTATGATGAGGGCGTTTCTATCCCCAACATGCGTAGGGTCAATCCTATCAACATTGAGCAAGATAAAGCTGGGTCTGAGCATCCCCTCCAGTCTCTATGAGAGACTGTTGGGGCTTATGGCAGCAGCATCCAACGTCATACTGTTGGGCCTATTGCACATGAGACCATTTCAGTGGTGGCTGAAAACTCAGAGTAATCACTGTCACGCGGTGATGCCTATGTGTTCTGAGAATTTGGAGGTGCTCCCGGTTTCTAGCCTCGGGTCACACTCTAGGGGTGTCTCCTTATTGCAAGACGGTAATGACAGATGTCTCCCTCACGGGCTGGGGCACGATCTTAGATGGCTGTCCAGCTCATGGTCTTTGGAGCGATCCTCATCTGGGGTGGCATATAAATTGCCTAGAAATGCAGGCCGTATTTCTATCACTGAAATTCTTTCTTCCTCAATTAAGAGGTCATTATGTGTTGTGACAGAGAACACAGCGGTCGTTTCATATCAACCACCAGGGAGGGTTACATTCACGCCCCCGTTCAGGCAACACAACTAATTCTTCTCTGGGCTGAGGGAAAGTTCTTGTCAGTGAGTGCAATTTACATTCTGGGCTACTGCAATGTGGGGGAAGACATCCTGTCGAGGCAGAGGCTGAGGCCTAGGGTTTGGAGGCTCCATCCACAAGTGGTGGAGTCCATATGGTGGAGGTTCGGCCAAGCAGAAGTGAATGTGTTTGTCTCCGAGGAGACAACACACTGCCCACTGTGGTTTGCCCTCACTCCTCCCGCACCATTGTGTGTATATGCCATGGTGCACACGTGGCCATGTTACATCTGTATGCTTTTCCCCCGATTGCTATGCTCCCACAAGTTCTAGCGAGAGTTCACCAAGATCGTCTACGTCTGCTGCTAGTAGCACTTTATTGGCCAGCTCGAATATGGTACTCAGAGACAATATCCTTGCTAGATGGCACCCGTTGGGAGATTCCTGTCTGCAGGGATCTATTTGCTCAAGCCGGAGGGCTGATTTATCACTTATGGCTGGAACTATGGAAACTGTGGGTCTGGCCCCTGAGGGGCACCAGCTCATAGATTCTGGTCCCGCAACTGAGGTTTTAGAGACCATGTTGAATGCTAAAGCACCATCCACGAGGAAATTGTATGTGCTCAAGTGGCGACTTTTTGTCTCGTGGTGTGAGGAACGTCAGTTAAATCCAGTGAACTGCACAACAGCTACAGTCCTGGAGTTCTTACAAGGACGTTTCTCACCAGGGTCGGCTCCTTCTACAATCAGGGTCTACGTGGCCACCATTTTGGCCAGCCATGCCCCTATTCATGAAGCCTCTGTGGGGCAACATCCTCTAACTTCGAGGCTTATGGGACTGGGACCTTTCTGTGGTCCTGGAAGGTCTGTCAGGTGCCACATTTGAGCCCTTAGAGACAGCCTCAGAGAAGGTTCTGACACTAAAGGTAGCTCCTCTGCCGGCCCTGGCATATCTCAAGCAAGTAGGAGATCTACAATCTCTCTCTGTTGCCCCTTCTTGCCTTGACTAAGCCCCTGGACTAGCCACGGCCTTCCTATATCCTAGGCCGGATTATATTCCTAAACTGCCTACATCTGCTGCCCAGTCAATAGTGTTGCAGGCTTTCTGCTCTCCTCCATTCCTCACACCGGAACAAGAGAAATTGCAAATAATGTGTACAGTAAGGGCTCTCTGTACTTATGTCCGCTGCGCCAGCCAGTGGGTTAAGTCAGAGCAGCTGCTGCCCAGCAGTGCTTTGGCAGTGACAGCAGACAGTAGTGATGCTGTGACAAAGCAGCACATTTCTAATTGGATAGTGGAAAGAATCTCTACCGCTTATGAGGCACGCGGTCTCACTATGCCTCCGGGCATAAAGGCTCATTCCACTAGGGGGATCGCCTCTTCGAAGGCTTTGTCCAAAGGGGCCGCACACATACATTTGATATTATAGCCTGAATATACATTCCACCCTGGCTCAAGTGTCTTGCTGTGAACCTCGAGCTTTGCTCTTTTGAACAGTCCATGTTCTCAGTATGACAGAGTGGGTATTCTTGTTCCCACAGTGTGAAGCTCACGCAACGTTGAGTTCCCTTTGAAAGGGAACTCAACACAGTGTGAAGCTCACGCAACGTTGAGTTCCCTTTGAAAGGGAACGTCTCGGTTATGAATGTAACCCTGTTTCCTGAGAAGGGAATGAGACGTTGCATAGCTTTGTCATACTGCAGCATGCCTGTGAATTGCATCTTTGCTTCAGATAATAGAGGCTGACAGTGTGGTTCACAGGTGCTGTTCTTTTTTTATGTGACACACTTAATTGGCACATCACCTGATCATGGCAGGCCTATAAATAGGCATGATGTTACACAAGCTTCAGATGCTGGTCACGCGCAAGGGCGTTTCCCACAGAGTGAAGCTCACGCAACGTCTCGTAACAGGGTTTCCTGTGTAACCCAGATGTTTTTAGACAAGAGACTCTTCAGAACAGAGGAAACTGTGTTTTTGATTTATTAACTACAAGAGAGAGAACAAAACAGGCTGGTGAGGGACAGTGAATTTAACCTTAAATGGATAAAAATTTGTCGTACTATTTTATTCCTTACATATTTACTCTACAGTGAACTCCTTTATGTCCTATGTGTCATTGTTCCTGTTTGTTTTGTTTTTTTAACCAATCAGAACACTGTACTGGACTTATTTTTTTAAATAAGCTTGATATTGTTTTTGTGGCCACACTCTGTAGTACACATTCTGAATAACTGGTGACTTTTCAATGTCTACATGTCCTTTCTCCCATTTAAATGTAAAGTAGATGGAGATAATATTGAGGAAACCTTCACCCAAATCAATCACAAGACTGAATAGAATTTCCTTACTCACTCTCAGCCACTATAAGTAACTGCTTTATCCTGGTCACAGTGCGACAATTTATTTGATCAAATTGTCTAATTGATCACTTTTATTCATTTTATAGTACATGGAATCATATTATGTTGAAAATATGATCCAGTATGTGGAAAGAAATATTTTAAAACATTGTAAAATACTTTTTTATTTGTCCTGGAAGACCGTTCCTGTGAGTTGCACAATACTAGTATATTGTGCATTATAATTTCAATATAACAGCCATTTCTGATCCTGTCTAGAACACTAGATTATTCTCTACAGCACTTCACAGACCAACTCACTCTTCCTGAAATACTTTTTAGTTAATAAAATGTTTATTACAGAAGAAATAAAATCAGTTTTTGTTGGTAGTGAACTTAAACATTTGGACTTGACCATGCATTGTAGC
>NC_071258.1:23701202-23723702 GCF_023375685.1 Ictalurus furcatus
GTTTTATTGCCCCAAGTGTGGCATTTAACATACTGTGTGAAGGTGGGGGACAGGGAAGCATGATTAAAGTCCCCGGAGATGAGAAGAAGGGACTGTGGGTACGATGTCTGCAGCTGTGACACAAGAGTGTGAAGTAGCTCACATGCCGCTGTAGCGTCAGCCGAGGGGGGGCTGTAGACAGTTATCGTGATGACGTGCGAGAACTCCCTCGGCAGGTAATATGGCCACATGCTAACCACTAGCAACTCAATATCCTTAGTGCACCGCTGCTCTTTAAACCTGATATGCCCAGGGCTACACCATCTCTCATTCAGAAACATCGTTATTCCCCCACCCTTCCTCTTGCCGCTCTCCTTTGCTTTCCTGTCCGCTCTCACAAGTTGAAATCCATACAGTGTAACCAGTGACTGAGTACTGTCCGTACTGAGATCGTTCAACCACGTCTCCGTGAAGCACATGATGCTACACTCTCGGTACTCGCTCTTCAGCCTGGTTAGTGCCATTAGCTCTTCCATCTTACCGGAGAGAGATCTCACATTCCCCATAACAACGGACGGAATGAACAGTTTGTACTGTTTTTTTCTCTTCTGGTGTATAAGTCCAGCTCTGCTTCCCCTTCTCCTTCTCCTAATTTCCTCGGGGATCACCGGTCTTTCTGTAGGAAGTATCCTGGTGTTGCTCAGTGCTAATAGCTACTCCCTAGTGTAAACAATAGAGCCGTGGCCGAATGGGTCTCCCAGTGCGGAGCAGTACAGTCCAACAAACAGAAAAATAAATATTGCTAACCTCCACAATTGCGTATCCATATATGCAAACGCAACGCCGAGGATTAGTGTAGAAAAAACATGAAGAAAGCACAAAAAACAAGGGAAATATAGTAAACTTAGCCAGAAAAGAGCAGAGCTGCTGCAACAGGCGCGGCGCCTATACCTTCATGTGCCTATACCTTCCGGAGCTTATGCCTTAATTAGAACTAGAATTTTATGAGAACACAGACGAGTGGACTGAAACAGCGAAACAAACAGCGAAACATCCCAGTGCAGTTATACTAAATATAGGTACTTTTGGGACGCCGCTTGTTCAATCAAATTAGTGGACCAGAACTTAACTGTTGTATAATCCACAATGTATGGACACCTGTGCCTCCATCACAATAACTGAATTCTGTTATGTTACTTAGCAACCACAGCCGCCTGTTAATCGGCTACATTGCATGGTGGAAGAATTGTTTATTGCAAATTTTATTAATAATAAATGTAATTATTGATTGAGTGTGAATGCTCATATTATTTTGTCACTGTTTTTGAAAAGAAATAAGCCACACATAGACTTGTAGTTGGGTTAGGGGCTTCACACTGTGCCTAAGAACACCCTTACCTGTGATAAAGTCACACTAATGCACACCATCTTGTGGATTTTGCTGTATTAAATTGAATTACAATTCAACCGATAATTATACTCACACACACATACATAAATACTTTATATATATATATATATATATATATATATTAACTAAAGTGATTAGTGTACATACCCACACACTGTGTACCATTAACCCTCTCAAAGCCTTTTGGACAGCCTCTCTCTCCACTTCCTGTGAAGGAAACACACATTTACTGTTATCTCTTGCTATAGAGTATAGCCCAAGATTGTATTTCCTCAGTTTAATTTCATGAAAGTATTATTGTCCTACAGGTTACCCATGAGACTTACAGTTTTTGGCCTTTGTTGTGGTCTGACAGCCATGAATGCAAATCTCAGGTTTAAAAAAATAAATAAATTACACTCAAGCATACAAGCAAAACATTTTGTTCACAAAATACTGTTGCGGAGTGTCATCACGGTAACGCTGGGCTCAGTGACCTATTTAGCTCCACCCCTAACCCTAAAATGTCAATTAAATATTGACAGGCTGTGTTATAACTTGTACAGTACAACACTCAAGAGTAAATAAAACACACACACACACACACACACACACACACACACACAAACAGCCTTTTAATGGAGCACATTTTCCTGTGGGCTCAGCATCACTCAAATATGGCTTACAGTCAACAGCTGTTCATTTTTGTGCAAGGTTATCATACATCATACATTATAATCAGTATTTGCGTTACAGAATATCTCGGGAGAGTTGAGCCCCTGTAGTTACCTCCAAAATGAAACAAGGTGGGGCCACATGGTTTACTCTATTAGGAAGAATATCATATTTTCAAGTAGTTACACATATTAGCTGTCTGATGTAAGCAGCCTCTGGAGGCTCTTAGAGGACAAAGACATTGTTGTTTTTCTCCAACATACTTGAGGAACTAAATAAAATGTCTAAAAAAAATACCCTTTCGAGCTTCTGGCTTATAATGGCTTATATTCATATATACCACAATTCAAGAGTATAGATTATTTTGTAACAATTTATTTAATACATTTCTTTATAGACTGGCAATGTATACAACTAAATGTGAATTTAAAGGTGAAGAGTTTCTGTACAAGGTGTTGGAGGTATTACAGCGATCTTATGTCCACTACTGTTAGAGCATCTGTAGCAACTGGAAATAAAAAATAAAAAACAACAACAATGATTCCAGTGATATGCTCAACCAGCTCAAATATTATTCTCTCATTTCCTCTGTATTCCCATATGTGACTTGTGTATCTGCAATTTATTTTGTATAGCGCTGTTGGAACACTGCAGTTTCCCTGACAACATCAATAACACATTCATCAATCTATCCATCCATTCATTTGTCCGTGTATCAATTACTGTACATTTTGTACACACCATCTTAATATTGTATTTTTATGAACTGTGAACTTTTGGTTAAAATTCCATGTATACAGAACCGAAGTTAAAATAAAATGAAATCTTGTTTCACATCATGTCAAAACTTGTATGACTGTGTCTCAGATTTTGTGTCTGTATATAAAATGGAACCAACATGTGTGGTTTAGATTGCAGTGTGTAATGTAAAGTGTAATGAAGTTGACACTTTGGTAAACACTGAACCTCAAAGCAGAACATCATGCTCAGAATTAAAAGCTGTGCTCTTCCAGGTTTTCATATTCTCACAGGGTTTGTGCATTAGACAGACATCACTTGGGTCAGACTTCATAACACATTCTTGCTTAATCATGCTGGACCAGACTGAACATTGTGCAAAGGGGAATTATGCAACTATATGATTAACATTATAAACTTTGACAGAATGCTTCTGCAGTTGTTCCTACTGATCAGAGTTGTGTTTCTGTAATGCTGTATCTTCTTAAAACTACCCTTTTCATCTTTATGTTGATTAGTATTAACAAGCCTGGTGAAAACTCTTTGGAAAGAGTGCCAAAAGTTAATTCCATGCACAGAGCTCCTCCTGATTACAGATGTGTATGTTATTACATATATATAATCTTCATTGAAGAAACTGAACTGAGCAAAAAACATTTTATGTTGGAAAAATATGTTTTGTACTGTGCCACTTAAAATAAATAAATAAATAAATAAAAATTAAATGGCCCATTTCCCCACTAACTCACAGTTCAAACGAGAGTGATGCAGACTGTAAGCTACAGAAATCAGGCTAAATACTGAATCTCAAGTTATTTATTAATCCATTCCTTCATTCATCATGTAAATGTTTAGAAAAACTGTCCTGAAGCCTGATGTATTGCTCACTTTATGGCTTCACATAAAGACTAGTTTTTATAAAGCATCTTTATTGGCAACAGATGGAAGAGCAATTTCAACATCAACATTATCATGTCACGTCAACATTTCAGTTATGAGCCAGACTACATTACCTATAATGCACAACCCATCACCAGATCAATCAGAAACAGAATTGCATGCACAACCAGGAAGTAAACAATCAACACATGTCCATTCAACATCACCTGAATAAAACTGATTTTCATCTTGCCCTTTGGATTCGCTTTCCTTTTTCTATTTATTTAATAAATGCATACTGTGATGATAAAAGACTTTGTTGGGAATATTGATGCAGCAGGTTACAATGAGATACATCATGCCATCACCAACCATGGACACCTTGACACTAGCAACAACTAGCTGCCATTCCAACATGCTCAGTGAGCTCACTAATCAGTTGCAGTGGCACCCAATGCCATTGTGTCAGTACTCACCTCACCTCATCTAACCCCTTTCTTATCACACAACCAGCTAAGTATGATAGTGACCTGTCAAACTGTTAACGATTTATATAGCAATGTATACATTGCATCATTGAATATATCAGCTGGACATTCACAAAAATAAAGGAACCTGCTCAGAGGAAGAGCTCTGGACTGGGCTTCTTCACGTGGATTCAAATGAGGAGAGGAGATGCAATCCTATGACCATTTTTAACCCTGTTCCACAATGTTTTCTATCATCCTGTTGATGGAATCAAGACTGGTGAACACTTATTAACAATATGAGAAATAGAATGGACAGCAGCTGAGTATGCACTAGCGTTCTGGACTAATGTAGCAGGTAGCAGTTTGATTGAACCCACCCTCACTTCCATGTTTTGCCAAGGGCTGCATGAGAATGTAATCACTGACTTGGCATGTAGCGATAGCAATATATCTCTCAACTCATTCATCAACCACACCATTTGCCTAGACACACTCCTTGCAGAGAGGAGGTGCACCATTTTCCCATGAACTTTACAGAGAGAATAATCACCTTAGTGCCTGAACTCATGCAGATTGATCATAACAGGCTCAGAAAGCCAATAAAGAATCCTGTACTTCTACTTAGGTGAGAGGACTCATCTCGTAAAGAACTGTTCTGTACATCTTAGTATCACAGGAGAGTGTGTGGTTCATCAATCAAGAACTAATTCTGTAAATGCATCCAATTTCTTAATTTCAAAATCATTCTTCTTACCTGTAGTGATACATCATTCAGACACATTTTTCATTCTTTCAGCACTCACTGCCACCAGAGCCGCAGGGAACCTCCTCAATTTTAGAACATTGTAAAACCTGCAAGTGCTCAGCCAACCACTTCAAGAACCCATCAAGCCATAGATGGCAAGCCTATAGGTGAGGGAATAATCACCCACCAAACTGTTCCTGTCTGGCTCCAAACCAGTGCCTTGCACAATGTAACAACCATGTTGTTATTGGCTGAATCCCACAAATTTCATGGACTGCCAGGGTCAAAGAGAACATAACTCTCACACATCCTTGTTAGAGAAAGATACTAACACAGTCCTCTGACTTTTACGAAACTTAAAATGATCATAAAATGTTATGTTCGAAGAAAGGAGGTGCATTTATGCATTGATTAACAAAGTAGCATTATCATTATCCCTATCCTTTGGTCCCTGCAGCTTGTGAATAAGTAAAGGATCCAACCAGATTTACTAATTTGGATCTTCTCAGGTTAAGACAAGGGGACAAGTGGAAAATGGCTTTCAGCTCTGGCCACTTTGAGTACTTGGTCATGCTGCGTGGATTTGTTAATGCACCATCTTTCAGGCTTTAATCAGCAATTTTGCACATTTGCACATTTTAACTGCCAGTTCATAAGAAATTCTGTCTCTATTGCTGCACAACTGACCCCTCTTCTTCAATGTGGCTCCAAGAGGCTTCTTTCAAAGAATTCAAGCAAGCATTCACCATAGCTCCCATCCTCAAACACTCTAACCATTGATTTCCTTTTATAGTGGAGGTCAACACCTCAGAGGAAGGAATAACAATAATGTACCTTGTTGCAGTCTTCTCCCCCACTGACTAGAATTAGTCATAGGTCATTGAATGCTCATAGTACTGAAGCTAAAGCTGCAGGAGTGATGTACAATCAGACACAATCCTCCCTGAATGAAACCTTGCAAACTATTGAAACACTACTTGAATGCCCAACAGACAAGACAAATGTAACAGATCTAAACCAATTACTAGTGGGTATCCATGTGTAGTGAGGTGTGTGCCATGATTAAAGCGTCACCCTTATTAACTACGTGGCCAATGAGCTACCTCCCTACCACAGTATATGAGTTGTTTATGCCTCACGGAATGCGTCATGGTCGAAAACCCGCCCCGTCCTTTCGTTGCTACGGACTACAGAGGTATGTGTTTTTAGCTTTGTTGCTTAGCTGTTTCATGCTAGCGTTGTCCACTTATCATGTGATTTACTTGTTTAGTGTGACGTTGGGCTACTGAGACTGTTAATGGGTGATGTGCTGCTCACTCTCAGTGCAGTGTGCCATCAGGGCTCCCATCTGTGTAGCATGGCAGTTTAACGTAGCCCCGGGCGGAGAGCCCGCTGTTGCTGTCACAACTATTAAAGAAGCTATCATATGATTTTCGTATGTGCCATCGTGAGTATTATGTCATCGGATCACGGTAGGTAAATCGATTAGTTCTATTATTCGAGCTAAATGATCTTGCTGCTTGTTCTGCTCTATTTTGCTTTATTTGTTTTGCTTTGTTTTTTTGTTTTGTTCTGCTTTGTTTTGTTCTGTTTGGTTTAATACCCAAGTCTAATACCCAAGTGGGTGGGAAGGTACTGTTTTCTTCTTTTTTTGTTGTTGTTGTATTAATGTGTTTTTTAATTTTTTTTTTTTTTTTTTTTTTTTTGCTTTATTTGTGTTGGTTACTGTCACTAACATCAGTTTTTTCCAATTCAACTGTGTTGTAACAGTCTTTATCAATTATGCTGATACCGCTATGCAGTAGTAGTCGTTTTGGTCATTCTTGGTAAACTTGCTACCTGTAATCAGTTTGAGCTCGGGATTATCTGTGTTTTTGTGAGAGTAAGTTTGTTTTTGTTTTGTCTTGATTTTTTTTTTTTTAGTAGCCTTGGTGCCTATTTGATCGTGCTCTTTCTTAATATGACTTCTTTGTTTTTGTTTTCTCCTTGTAGGAGCTGAATGCTTCCTGAGGCTGGGGGGAGTTCTTTGCTGCACCTTAGACTTTACTTCAATAAGAGTCATTATTATTGCTGTGTTATTTGCAGTGAATTTTGTGGATATGATTCTGATTGGTGGGGTTCTTTTCCCTTTTGTATAGCTGGTGCTGTTGTACTAGCCTTCCCTTCATACAGGAAACCTCAGTTCTCCTGTGATTATTGTTAATTTCTTCTTGTGATAGTTTTATTTGACCAATGCCTGACTGTGTTGGTTGCTGTTTTTTAAATAATTCTTGGCCGGTCTTTTTAACTTTCAAATTAAAATTTATTCTTGTATGGAAACCCATGCCTATTGCCTGTTCTAAGTGGATCGTATTTGTGTGTCTTTGTTTGGTTGTTTTCTCCATTTTCTCGGGGTGGCGTAGTTGCTACAAACAAGCCACTTGCTGCACATATTAATTTACATTCAGCATTTTGTAAACTTTTTATTTATTTTTTTTAACTTGCAGTTTCAGTAGTCCTAAACAAGTTATCATCCCTAAACTAATGGCCAGGTTGAAAGAGCTAATCAAAAAATTACTAATTTCTAAAGACATTTTGGGCTAAATACCCTGATGAATGTGCTGACTACTCCAAGAATTCGCTGCTTTTCATCTTGCCTTTCTGATTCTTTTCCCTGCTTCTTTTTCTTCAATAAATCATACTGCAATTGTATCCATCTGTTTTATGTGATGACAGTCAATCACAAATTTAAATGTATGATGTTATCACAATAGATCACCTAATATCAGCTAGCATATTAGGAGATTTGGCAAGTACTCTCTAACTACAGCTTAACAGAATGGCAAATAAGAAGCCCTTGACAGGGCATAAAAGTACATGTGGCATTTGAGTAACTGGCTAGCTTAGCTAATATTGCTGAATTATTCTGTTGTGTAATTAAAACCATTCTGTTCTAAGCAGTACGTGGCACAGAAGTAGTAAAAAAAAAGTAAGTTTGCAATCCGGTAATAAAAAACTCAAGCTG
The DNA here is from genome assembly GCF_023375685.1 of Ictalurus furcatus. Taxonomy (NCBI): domain Eukaryota; kingdom Metazoa; phylum Chordata; class Actinopteri; order Siluriformes; family Ictaluridae; genus Ictalurus; species Ictalurus furcatus. The sequence goes on from NC_071258.1 coordinate 23,709,083, forward strand.
CTCTTTTGTTGACTCTGTTGACCCTAGTGATTGGCACTGAGTCAGTCAGAGTAATCAACTCAGTTCACCAATAACGGCTACCACTTTTGATTTCCAACCAGCTTACTTTTTTTCAAAACCAGTCAAGGGTGTTTCTCATTGACTATCTATAGTTTAAATGCAATGAATGTAAATAGACATACATTTATTTAAATATGTATTTAGATAGAGCAAGGCACTACATTTATATTTATTCATCTTAAATAACTGCTTTATTCTGGTCTGGGTGTGAGGTTGGAATTCACCTTGAATGGGATGCCAGTCCATCTCAGGGCATCATGCATGCACACGCTAACAAACATTCATACCTAGGGGCAACTTAGCTAATCCACCTACTAGCATGTTTTGGGAGGTGGGAGAAAACCAGGGAACCTGGAGGAAACTCTGCACAGAGAGTAACCCAAGCTGAATAAAACTGGGTACCATGGAGCTGTGAGGCAGTAATGTTTCCTGCTACTGCACAACCAAGACGCCTGTCTATATATGCATTGGCAAAAACATGTCTCACCTTTACTCATCCTGACAGATTTGGCTTTGTTGTGCAACAACTCAGATGTCAGTGTTTCAATGGATGGATTTCATTCTTGGTGAATGTAACTGCATGTGTAGGCCTACGGCATACTGAAGAAATTTAATTAAAAGCATCACAGGATCTATTTGTCTCATATTTCCAAAACAGAGGGAACAAATTAGGCATTTTCAGACATGTGAGTTGGCCTCCAATTCTCAGCTAAAGAGGTGTCTCAAAGAATCAGCTCATTTGCAAAGGACACAGCACTACCAGGGTCATTGGTCACGCTGTAAAACTAGGATACCAGACCCAATGGTAGTGCTTAATAACATACCCCACACTCCTGCTCAATCTAAATAAACTTAACAGTAGCATAGCAAAGATGCTATGTGTTTCTGGAGAGAGGTCGTACATGTTTGAGCTGAGATCATTTGACATTTGGTTTTGCATGCAAACACAAACACAGAAGCCCATTTCACAACTTCAATATGACACACAAACACAATTATACTGATAATTATACTGATGAGACACTTTTGCTATTAACTATGTAGCTCCTACTATAGAGTGATAAGTGCAGTTTTATGTTTAGGGAGAAGTACATATGCATTACAGAGAGCATTTAAGCATTTATTTGTGTATATTTGGAACTGTAATGACCATGTGTTGAAAGTGCTATGTGAGGCTAATATCAAACCTCACTAGTAACATAAGATAGATAAAAAGTTCTTATCTTGATGAGAGGATATTATTTTCTGTGTGTGTGTGTGTGTGTGTGTGTGTGTGTGTGTGTGTGTGTGTGTGTGTGTTTGTGTGCATCCTAGCCCTACCTGATATTGGAGGGCAGAGTGTGCAATCTTTTATTCCCCATGCTAAACCATCTCCCTTGCAGCACGTTTCCTGACTGCGGAGCCCAGGCAGCGGTGAACTGCACTGTGGAAGACAAACAGAAGATTCATTATGGATAATCAGAATTGTGCTTTATTAGCCAACTACACTAGAGTATACAAGTAATTTGACGTGGTTGACAAGCTATTGTTATGCTTATAGATATTACACATTACAGGAGTGCTCATGTTGCCCACAGAGCACAGTCTGCAGTCTGCTTAGCTTTGATTACTATAATTGAATATAAAAATATATATATGACCATATCTCAGATCTCAGCAGCAGGCATTAGATGTTGGTACAAGAGCAATTTCTATAAGTAAATATGGCAGCGCGGAGTGGTCGATCGTGTGACAGCTGTGTGGGAATAGCCAGAGGAGGAATGGGCTCTGTGACTCCTCCCCTTGCCACCAGAACAGAGCATCGATCTGGTGGTATAGGAGCAGATCATTGCTCGGCGCCTGACAGGAACAGGGACATCCCTGGACGAAGCCGTGCAGCTGGGGAAGGTTCACTGGTCGGCGATCACTGGTCCAGGCATCTCTCATTTTCCTTGATCTCTCCCTTTCTCTCTCTCTCCTACTCCTCCCCTGGTCCAAGTTCTCCAGAACCAAGGTGTGGGGGCCCCAAAACCGGCCCCCCAGAACCTGGTTTTCTCACCGTTGTTCCTTCACGGCTCATTCAAATCTGATGTCTCACTCTCTCCCTCTCTCTCTACACAGGTATAACCTTACACATTCACAAGGATGAGGAAGCGGGAATATTGGTTTGGATCCCTGACACACCACAGACCTCCCCTGACTAAGCAGGAACATACCACGTAACAGTGAGTATACAAGGGAGTACACAGGAGGTCTTGGTGGACTTGAGGTGTAACCAGACCTCCATCCATCAAAGCCTGATTCAATGCGAAGCATTGAGGAATGCACAATTGGTGAAAGTGAGGTGTGCGCACAGGGATGTTCACGAATATCCACTGGTGCCAATCAGTATTAAATTCTGGGGGCAAAAGCATAAAGTGGAGGCAGCGGTTAATCTCACCTCACCCATCCACTAATTCTTGTGACAAATTGACTAAGATTTCAGGTATTAGTGTAGGAAATGTTTGTGGATATGTCCTGCAGTAGCGAGGCATGGTGTGGAATGTGTGCAGTGTTGGCTGGACAGGCGGTGCCAAGGATGTTGATGTCAGCTCCATCTTAGGGGAGAATGGGGGGCTATGTCCCTCCGCACTTGGCAAGGATTCCGCTTGGGGATTTCGTCTTGGAGCAGTCATGCGACGAGACCCTGAGTCATGCCATTGACCAAGTGAGCATAATCAATGGTCAGCAAATTCATCCTAATGTTGTGCTTTCCCACCCATATTTCTCAATTATTAAGGATAGGTTATATTCACTGACACTGGATATTTGAACTAAAGAAGAGGTGACACAGTTGTTGGTTCCGTATTATGGTGAGCCATCTGGAATCTCCTGACGGCTCACCATAATATGATGGCAGGGCACTTAGGGCAGGATAAGACACTGAACTGTCTAATGGCTCATTTTTATTGGCCAGGCATTTCTGGCAATGTTTGCAGGTGGTGTGTAGTATGTCGCGAATATCATCTGGTAAATCCACTGGCCACCCCAAAAGCGCCATTGCGCCCATTACCTTAATCAATGTCCTCTTTGAAAGAATTGCCATGGGCCTCATCGGGCCATTAGAAAGATGCATGTGAGGATATTGCATTGTGTTAGTCCTGGTGGATTATGCAATGCAATATCCGGAAGCAGTGCCTCTGCACAACATCTCAGCATGCAGTGTATGTCGGCACTCTTCAATGTTATCTCCCAAGTTGGGATCCCGAAAGAGATCCTGACTGACCAGGGCACTATGCTCATGTCACAGACACTTTGCAAACTTTATGAAATATTGGGGATTAAATAAATTTGCACCAGTGTTTACCGTCCACAGATGGATGGGCAGGTTGAATGGTTTAATCAAAAACTTGTTAATCAAGCCCCTGTTATTTGCAGTATGAGAGGTCCAGCAAGCCTGCACGTTGTTTTCCCAATTCAAATTACTGTATGGGCATAAGCCTCGTGGCATCTTTAGACAAGATTGAGAGGAGGAACCTTCTAACAGCAAAAATGATATTCAGAACAAACTTGACCTGAGAGCAAAACTCCACAGATTGGGGCAATTAACACAGGAGAATTTGCTATAGGACTGTATAACAAGAGTACTCAGCTATGGGAATTTGCACCAGGAGATAAAATACTCACTATTATTTACTACCCACGTCAAGCTCTAAATTACTCGCAAGGTGGCAAAGACCCTCTGAGGTCACGCGGTGAGTCAGAGAAGTTGACTATGAGGTCAGGCAAATAGATTAAGGTGATGCACTTCAAATATACCACCTCAAGCTTCTGAAACTGGCAACAGTAGTTCCCAAGAGGGAGGAGCTAGGACCAGAGGTAAGTCTAAAAAGTGCAGCCCAATTCACCCCAGTCTCCTGTGGAGACCACCTCTCACTGTCCCAGAGACCACAGGTTGCCAGGTTACAGGAGGAACTGTGTTTTTGCCTCTACTAGGTCACATGGACCTCATACAACACCACGCTGAGGCTCCTCCAAGTGTGGTTGTAAGCAGCCGCCCAAAACATGCACATGCAAAAAATGTGGTTCGGGAGGAACTCTAAACTGTACTTGACATGGGGTAATCTAGGAGTCCCACAGTGATTGGAACAGCCTGGTGGTCTTGGTGCCCAAGACTGGTGAGTCGGTCAGTTTTTGTGTGGACTTTAGAAAAGTCAATGCTGTGTCTAAATTTGACATATATCCGATGCCTCACATTGATGAACTGTTTAATCAGTAAGGTGTGTCTTGCTTTTGTTCAACACTGGACTAAACCAAGGGGTATTGGCAGATTCCCATGACTACAATATCTCAGGAAAAATCGGCCTTTTCCACATTGTTTGGCTTACACCAATCTGTCACACTTCCTTTTTGGTTGTATTGGGCCCCAGCGACGTTTCAACATTTCATGGACAGAATCCTTTCCCCGCACAATGTGTATGCTGCTGCTTATTTAGATGATATAACTATTTATAGTAATGATTGGCAGCGGCATTTACATCTGGGGGCTGTCCTGAGATCCTTGAAATCAGCGGGAATCACAGCGAACCCATAGAAGTGTACAATTGGGCAGGTAGAAGTATGGTTTCTGGGCTTCCACTTGGGCCATAGGCAGGTGCGTCCCCAAATTGAATAAACAGCAGCGATTGCGGCCTGCCTGAGACCCAAGACCAAAAAGGGGGTGAGTAGTTCCTGAGGCTGGCTGGCTACTATCGAAGGTTTGTATAAAATTTTTTGGATGTCACCAGCCCACTGACTGACCTCACTAAAAATGGGGTGCCAGATCCGGTCCAGTGAACAGAGCCATGCAAGCAGGCTTTCTGCCAGGTAAAAGCTATGTGGGCCAATTTTGTGTGTGCATCCTGGTGCCATCTCTTCCCCAGGAAAGCAATACACATGCACCCAGCTGCCCACATGATGTAAAAGAAAACATCAGACCAGACCAGGCCACCTTCTTCCATTGCTCCATGGTCCAGTTCTGATGCTCACGTGCCCATTGTAGACGCTTTTGGCGATGGACAATGTGTTTGGCATCTGTTCGATGTGTGTTTCTCACCTGTCCGTTACGAACTTCTCTGAAGCAATATTTAAACCCAGAAGCCTCTGTGTAGATAGAGTCTCCCCTGAATGTTTGAGCCTTAACAAGAGCAGGTGTAGCATCTGCTATGTCTGCCAGAAAAGTGCTGCTATGTCCACTGTTGCCACGGGAACCTGAGAGCCCTGATGATCGCACCGCTGTGTGCGAGCCTGAACTTGAAGTGACCTTCACCACCTGATGGATCTTCACCGTTGCTTCAGGAGGATGATGAACTCGAACTGTCACCATAGGAGACCCTGAACACACACACACACACACACACACACACACACACTTAACATGCGCACCTTCATCATAAAAATATAACTTTATTACATTAATAAATACATTATTTTACCCATTTTTAATTTTCACCCCATTTCTTACTCTATATTATTCAGTATACTTGGCAAGCCTATTCTAAGCCATCTTACTGTTTTGTTTTTTTTCATTTTCATTATTCCTTATCGTTGTTTTCTGTAGCATGAAGAGCATTTTGAAAAGCTGAATTAACTAGCAAAACACAACCCTATTCGCTATTAGCAGAGACTGCATGAGGAGAAGCTAATGACCAAATGGAAATGTGGCTAGTGCCATCACAGACACTTGAGAAAAGAAAGAAAAAAAAACCAAGCGATGTGGATCTGGGAGTGCTTGAGCAAAGAAATTTGAGCATATTGTTTTATTTCCTACTTGAACACACTACTTGCAAGTCAGTCTTAATAATCACTCCTAGCTGTTTGCAAGGCTGGTTTGCAAGTAGTAAAAGAGAAAATCAGGCTGGACACTTCGAAGTTCAAAGGTCATATTTGTTTATATCCATTTCATGAGGAGTGAAGAAGTCAGTGAATAGTTGCTTTCAGACATAAGAAAACAAACTAAGAACATCAGCCTGAATAAAATAGAATATTAGTTACATCTTACATCACTGTTAGTTAACTATTTACATTTTATTAACTAGCTGATTATTCCCAGAGAAGGCTAGTTCAGATTTCTTTTGAGACATGCTAACACTGTTCTGTAGAAACCTACAATATATTTTTTGCAAGCTGCAAATATTATCAGTAATAACTTTTTCTTTCTATTTTGTTTTTTAACTTTCAAGACTTAAGAATTCAGTCTCATCCCTAATATTCATGCATTGACTTAAAAATATGCTTGTTTAAATAAACTAACAAAATGATGTTTCAATTTACAACACCAAATGGACCATGACATCAACTGTGCTCTCCAGGGTGTATCCATGAGCCAAATATGTGAAAAATAATGCAGTTGTGCAAGACTTCAGTGTAAACAACACCGAGTCATGGACAGAGAAGGAAAGCCCTGAGCATGGGAAGGGTTTTGGGAGTTCCAATTCCATCAATATGGTTCATATTGAGAGATGTATTACTGTAAAATGTAATGAGATGACCTGTGGCAACAGAACATTGCACTGTTAAGTAGTGAACACTATGAGAAGGTTAAGATTAAGATGTAATATAATCATTCCCTGTTCTGTTTGTCCATGTGGAGTTTGTTATGAGTGAGTGAGGGGATCTGTTTATAGCCCAGTTATGAAATATTTTTATTTAAAGGCTTGTCAGTGCATAAACCATGAACCAGTCAACTTCAAAAATCTGAATGCACACCAAAAAGTACTGCTATGATTTCCACAGTTAGAGAAATTTCATATGCCAAGTTCTCAAAACATAATCTACCATTCTTCACTAATATACACTCAGAAACGAATGTTATTTTTGGCTGAAAACAGCAGGGATAGTGATAGACGAGTGTACTTGAGCAAAATATTAAAAATATCAAAATGTTTAAAACAGTCTTAGAAGGCTCCTGAGTTGTGCAACAGAAAAACATTCACCCTATCGTCATGAGATTGCAAGACTGTGACTCCAAGAGAGCAAAATGAGTGGAAGGGATGGCAGAATGTCTAACCTTAACTCATTTTGTGTAGGAACTCTGCATTTTAACAATGGACTATGCTGATACTCAAAAATATGCAAAAGGTGCAGTATTCTTTTTTACCCTAAAAGAAATAACACATGAGTCAATCAATATGTGAATCTGGAATGATTGATAGTTGCACTGGTGTTTTGAAATCTCCAATATTAACTGACCCCATAGAAGCCACACCCCCTTATTGCCTCTCACATTAGTAATAACTCTGCTTGAAAAATACGGCAAGATAATGGATATATATCATGTGAAATAAAATATGTCAGTGCATGTTTGTTTTAGCTAACATTAGACAAATATATAGTTAACACCAGTTTAGTATATTTATTAGGAATGCCACCAAAAAGGTTAATCTGAAAATGGTCAAAAATGGCCCTTTTTCAGTCAAACAAGGCACAGAAGCTTTTAAATACTGTGGTCAAGGCCATCACTGTAGAAACTGGTGTGCACATATATACAAGGTTTTACAGTACCCACCAGGTGCTTCGGGTATAAATGCTGCTGTTCTGTTTTGTAGTAAACAATAGAAAAGTTTTCATACAAACTTTCTAATTAACTACTGTATGTAACATAATCCACGTGTAACGTATCAATGTAAGGATCAATATCAGGATGAATGTAAATTCTGAAAGTAATCCAGTGCCATCAATGATGTTTGTGCACACAGCTGCATATGGAAAATTATATAAACAATTTAAAATTCAATTTAATTCAGTTTAATTCATATTCTTTCTTATAGAGTACGTTTGATTTAGTTTATACCTACGTGTTAATTAATACATTAACCAACAAACATGTACTTAAGGTGGTCGTTATTCATGCATGAAGTCATAAGTCTCATGTCGTAGTTAAAGTTAGTGCTTCATTAGTTTGTGATTAGTTCATGCCTTAACTCATCATTACTTCATATTTAAGTAAGTATTAATTCAGGTAATTCATGGACCTCGAAATTTGAAGGATCTGGAGAGATTCTGTATGGAGGAATGGTCTCAGATCCCTTGCCATGTATTCTCCAACCTCATCAAGCATTATAGGAGAAGACTCAGAGCTGTTATCTTGACAAAGGGAGGTAGCACAAAGTATTTACTAAAAGGGTGCCAATAATTGTTGCACACCTATATTTAACAAAGCTATATTTTTATTTTATAAACCTGTATTATGTTTGCAATTGTTTGATATCCATGAGAGTAGAATATTTTTGTGAAGTTTTTTAACAAAAGATCAAAATGTTAAACAATAAAGACGATTTTTCACAGCCTTCTTTGCTCATATTTACCAAGGGTGCCAATATTAGTGAAGATCACTGTAGTATTTCCTATTATAGGATTACAAGTAACCAAATATAAGAAAAACTATATATATTTTTTAGGTATTCTTGTTAGTCTTGTCCTTGTGGCAGATAATTTTGATTGATTTAAGCACTTATTTCTAGAAAGAAGGTTTTTTATTAAAATTATTAAGAAAATTTTAAACTTCAAATTAGTAAAATAAAACATCTAGAAATTGGTTTATAATATTTTATTGGATTTATTGTATTGTCTTATAATAGGAAGTACTATATCTATATACAAACTAAATACAGTTTCTACTATTTGTGAAAGGACTATATTGAAAATTGACCCTTTTCACCCTCCCTGGCTGTTGTGTTAAATACAAGACCTAGCTAGTAGTTGATACTTGGCAAATGACCAATTTGGGAGAAAATGGGGTTAAAAACTGTTTGTAAAGAGTGTATGTGTGTCTCTATGTGTATTTCTGAGGAAGAATTTGGATTAGTGTTTGATAACTGACTTATGGATTTATAGATTGAGAAACAGCTAGTTCCTCACAGTTTCCAATCAATCTAGATGCTATTAGTTCATCTTACCAATGGTGTGGTTCTGCTGTCGACTCTGTAAAGGAAGGACATACTCTGAACGCATCAGCGCCTGACTGGCTGGTATATTACCAGTTGAGGACAGCTTCTCAATCTCGTTGGTAGAGGCGGAAGATGAATATGCTGGAATATGGCAGAACTTTCCAGTAAAGTTGGAAGGACAGAGACATCGATCTTTCTGAATGCACACACCTCCATTTTTACACAACATGGGGCACAAAACTAAAGAGAAAGACAGGAGAGAGAAAGTTAAATACATATAATTGAATCAAAGTCAATACAGAGGTGTCACATATTGTACATTGATAAGCACTTAGTGGACATTTTATTAGGCACACCTACATGAGTTACTATCTAAAGAAAGCAGAACAAGTCTGGACCATAATACACTGTAATCTGTAGATTCTTATGACTAAGTGTGTGAGCTGTTCAGGGTCAAAATGTATTTAATATGTTATTTAATTCACTCTATTAACTGGCTACTCAAATAAATCTTTAACTATCATTAATACATTTTATATGTATAGAACTTTTAACAAATAACATTGTCACAAAGCAGCAATACAGAAATCCAGACATAGATTTTGATCCCTAATAAGTGAGGACAGTACCCAGGAAAACTCCCAGAGACACCATAAGGAAGGAACCAGACTTAAAAAAGAATACATCCTCTTCTTGGTGACAATGGATAGTGCAATTAGAAAGCATTACTCTTCCATAGTTATACTATATAATATAAAATCAAACAGTACTAAGTGTGTTGAAAGGATGTTCATTATGAGCATCATTGTCTTTATGATTACAGCAGCAATTCCTCAGTGCAAGTCTTCAGTATCCATGGGTCTCATTTATCAAAGTATGCACACTGTTAAACAAGTTCTCAATTGTATGTAAGGAATGTTGATAAATCCCACAAATCCTAAATTGCTCTGCTCATACAGAACCACACTCATTCACATAAAGCCCACAAATCACCATATATGGCAAACAACTTTTTTTAAAAAACCCAGTTGATTGCTCATGGAACTGCTTGCTTCAGATGACATGGAGCAAGTCAAAAGGTCTAAGAAGATGAACTTTACCAACATTGAAGTAGAGATACTGTGGCCTACAGTAGAGTAAAACCAAAATGGTTTTATGGTATTAACAGCATCAAATTTTATGTGTAGAATCATGAATATGCACAATTTACACACAAAACTATGTATACACCTGATTGATACATGACTCCCCAGATCATTATTTACAAATCTATGGTTATCATTTAATGTTGAAAATGGAAATCTACAAACCAACACTGTGATGTACTGAGAACTGCCATTTTAGTTTTCACAATTATAAGAATTTATCAGGAATGTACATTGTCAAATAAAATTATTAAAACAAAAAGTTGGGTTGGGTTTGAAGAAAAAGTGGAGATCCACCTAGACCCAAGTTTAACTTGGGGTCAGTTCATGTGTATATAAAAGCATCTGAGGTGAACTCCCAACATGTTCATTCAAAAGGATTTTATTTGTCTCTTAGCTATTCTGCATTCACTCTTCCATATGTACATCCTCAAACACACACACACACACACACACACACACATTTGAAGGGCCAGGCATGATGTCCTCAGAGACAGACCATTCATAAAAATGATTGATAATTGTAGACCTTGGAAAATGTTCAAGCTTTCACCTAGGCCATGCTTATGCGTGTGTGTGTCTGTGTGTGTGTGTGTGTGTGTGTGTGTGTGTGTGTGTGTTTCTCTAACACACATTTAATGTCAGCACAAGCCTAGTAGCGAAAATAAAAAAGAGAAAATAAAAAAAGAGCCCAAGATTGATCACACACAAACACAGCCTCACACCTTATCTTATGACATCACTATGATCTTACACAGTTTAAGTAACAAGACCTGATTGTTTGCTGAGTCAGATCAGTCCTCCAAATGTGTGAGTGCAAGTGATTATGAAAGAAAGGAGTATTTTAAACTTCAATTCAAAAGGTTTGTTGTATAAATCATTGATTTATTGCATTGTTTGTTATTACTTTATATACTTCGCAGTTTATCCACTCTAAATCACATTGTCTCAGATTTGGATTAGATGGATTGGATCACTTGGGATTAAGTAAAATTCTTTCACAAACCAACTTACTTACAAGTATAACATATAGTCTTCTCTGTTGTCCTTATTTTCAAGGAATCCAATATTTAACACTGAGGCAGTCCATCGTTTAGCAATGTGAGAAAAAAAAAATCGATCTGAAGTCCACTAAGGTTTTTAAAATATTGTGACACCAAAAATTTTACTCATATACACCAACACTTTCTATCAACCCCCAACACTCATCACCAAAAACCAACATTTACCACAGAATAACAACATCCTGCCTTGAACATAGGTAACTGTTGAAGCATTAATATGTTGCAAATTCTGTCAGGATGAAAGATGTCAGAATAGAAAGCAAACCAGTTTAGAATCAGCTCAGAGTGAATGCTGCATTCAGTACATTCAGTAGAGCCGCTTGAAATATTTTGTAATAAGCAGCAAGTTTAGGTAATATTCTGACAGCATGTGTTCTTATTTAAGACTTTTTTTTTTTTTTCTTATAGGCATGGAGCTGCAGTTTAGTCTTGCTAGTGTGGGTGAAAATGTGCTGTGCTGGAACCAGTTCAGTTCCACGTATGAGACTTGCATTATTCATTTATTTCATTCTCTTTAATTTTGCTCTTCTTATTTTCATTTTCATTTTCAATATGTGGCAATGAGAGAAAGCCAAACATCTTAAATTGGTGAAATGCAAAATTGTTGATAATGTGATTAGCATTTTTGGCTACAAGACAAAGGCACATGGAGAAAAAAAAGTCTACGTACTATTTTTCAAAGAATGCAATTACATACAATGGTCTGAGACAGCACTGAAAATCTGTGATTATTTTTTTTTTTCATAAAAAAAAAAAAACGAAATTTGGAAATAAACATAAGGTCTTAGAATTGTAAAATGTTTAAAGCAAAGAAAGTAAATGTTCAATATCTTGAATATTAATATTCAAGATTCTGCATTATTTCTTGGTCTTTATTTAAATGTAAGCAAATGTTTGATATTGAGCATGTTAACTGCTTTGTACAAACTGTCAGATTGTCCTCATGCTTAATCTCTTCTATTGAGGCATGTGCTCAGATGACACTCTGATGGATTTGATCTACAATGGATCATAAGGTTTTGCCCAAACTTGTGGAGTCTCTGTCAGCTCGAGTGCACACTGTCATTAATGCAAAAAGGGACAAACCAAATACTAAGAAACTCTTAAATATATGTAAATATTTCAAAGATTCTACTTTGAGTGATCAAGTTGTTGTCAATAATATAATTCATAGTGAAAGTTCTTGTATTAAATTAGAAAATAATGTTCCATGTCTGTTTTTTTTTTTTTAGTGCACCAGTGGTTTCTTTCTTAGTATTTCAGGATTTTCTAAATTGTTGTATTGGCTATGGCCAGTGCTAATCCAATGGCTCAGATAGAGTTTCCCTCTTTTCTCATCTTCAAAATGGCTTGCTTTTCTCCATTAGTCAGCTCTCTGGTTTTCATGTTGGTTTATCCTTTTTAACAACAAATGCAGTTTTCACTGGCAAAACCTAGAGCTCAAACCAACAGTAGACCTTCGGAGCTATTAATTCTTTAAACAATCAATTTAACAGAGCATACCTGGGCAGCAAGAAACACCTATCAGTCACATGTTTCAGTATTTTTGATCAGTTGAAAAAATGGGTGGGTTCAAACAAAAGGTGGCATGTTTTAAGTTGTTTAATACGTCTAGATGTATATATTCGGAAATGAAAAAGCTGAAATTCTGATCTATCGTCTCATATTCAATTTTTCATCTTAAACCCAAATGTCTTCAATTAAAAAAAAAAAAAAAAATTAAAAAAATAAAAACAGAATTGGCTTTGCTGATTTCTGTAGTAGACAATGAACTGCTTGACATGCAAGTTCCCTAGTCTTTTGTGTTTTGGATGTCCTTTTCTAATGGTTAACTAGTGCTGCATGCCTTTCATTTGCATACTGGAACATGATATGCTCTTATACAGCATTTAATGATACAATAATGGCATTCGCTGTCAAGTATGCTATACTAGGTATTTCCAGTGAGATATTCACCTTCTCCTGTTTCTTAAAAGAATATGACAAAACTGCTGTCCTTTCTGCTAACTGAAATGATCTGTGAGACTTGAAATTTACTCAAAACCACACTGTGACTGATCAGTTGATCGAGTTCCTGATTGATTGTCAGAGCAAATTAAAGAGGAACAAGTGAAAATGTTTTATCTTCACTGGATTCAACAATCCAATACAATGGGAGAAAGAAAAAAAACATTATTACAGCATAACTCTTTGTGATGTTAATGTACCTATAGGCATCACACACACATTTCAATGCATAAAATTACTCAGTTGTAACATTTTGGGGGTCTGAAATGAACAAGCTTCATGTTGTACATATGTGTATGTGAACAAGTGAGGTGTGTAGGTTTGATCTCTTCTCGGCCTACTTGCAGCATGTGGTTTTAATTTAGTGCAAAACACCCCCTCCCATCGGTTTTCCTTCTTCAATTCGAGCATTAATGCAGAGTGCACTGTGTGTGTGTGTGTGTGTGTGTGTGTGTGCGTGTGTGTGTGTGAAAGAGAGACAGAAAGCATATGTGGATGTCCCCAAAACACACTTCCATCCTTTCACATTTCTGTGTCCTTTTACTCATCTCAAATGTGTGCATCTCTCTCTCTCTCTCTCTCTCTCTCTCTCTCTCTCTGGGTGTGTAAGACAATGGTGTGATTTATCTTTTTAGGATGGCTGGGAGGAAATGATGTCAGCAAGAACATATGGACATCTTCTTTCTGATTTGTTAGTGAAATGTTGACACAATGACACTGTGTGTGTGTGTTCATAAAGGTCAATTCTTCATTGCTGCTGTATAAACGGTGACTTAACAGTGCAGTGTGCAAAGTTTAAAAGTGTCGTGCAATTGATTTGTTGAGCTTATTCACTTTAAAATTCAGTTGATATATTTCTGGCTCAAAAATTAGTTCAGCTGGAACACAGATGCTAAACACCACCCTTTTCCCCTCAAAGGCATACGTACACTGTACGGCCAAAAGTATTTCAGACACCTAGCCATCACAATCATATGTGCTTGTTGAACAACCCGTTCCCCCCCAACCCAGAAGAGTGGAGGCTGCTATAACAGCCTCCACTCTTCTGAAAAGGCTTCACACTAGATTTTGTAACATGGCTCTTGGGATTTGTGTTCATTCAGCCAAAAGACCGTTTGTGAAGTCAGATATTGATGTTGGGCAAGAAGGCCTGTTCCAGTTCATCCCAAAAGGTGTTTTGTGGGGTTGAGGTCAGTGCTCTATGCACGCCACTTAAGTACTTCCACTTGAGTTCTTCCACTCCTTACTTAATGTCTTACTGGACCTCGCTTTGTGCACAGGGGCATTGTCGTTCAAGAACAGGTTTGGGCCTCTTAGTTCTAATGAAGCGAAATCTTAAAGCTACAGCATACAAAGACATTCTGGACAATTCAATCTTTGTGGCAACAGTTCGGGTGAAAAAGCCCCACATACAGTATGGGTGTAATGGTCAAGTGTCCAATTACTTTTGGAGAGAGGC